>NC_026158.1:832709-853022 GCF_000512975.1 Sesamum indicum
TCCAAAGCTGCAATTTCCTGTCGCATGGCCTCAGTCCAATGGGGAATGGAAGCTGCTGCCCTGTACGTTCTAGGCTCCTGCAAGATAGAAAGTGAAGACACAAATCCCATATATGCAGAATCATAAGAAGTGATGATAGGAGATTGATCAAGTGAAGGAAGATGACAAATGAAATCGTTAAGCCACGCAGGCTTATTGTGGCTTCGCATGGACCTGCGAAGTGCAGGGGAAGGAGTAGACGAATGCTGGTCAGGATGGATGGAAAACGAGGGAGGAGAAGATGTCTTAGGAATTGAAGTACTATCCTCAAGATCATCATCAGTTAAGGGGATGACTGCCAGTGGTATAGGTGAAGTGGATGTCTGGATTGTAGCAAAAGGGAAACAATTTTCACGAAACTGAACATTTCTGGAAACAAAGGTGGATTTAGTGTCAAGATCATAAAGTCTATATGCCTTTTGCCCACTAGGGTAACCCAAGAATACACATCTAGATGCCCTCTTATCAAATTTCGAAATATGAGGTTCGGGTTTAATAGCGAAACACAAACAGCCAATAGTACGGAGATGAGAATATGTGGGAGGCTTGTCATATAACACTTCATATGGAGTTTTCCAGTTTAAAACTGCTGTTGGGTACCGATTGATTAAGTATGTAGCTCCCAAGATAGCATCACCCCAAAATGACGAGGAAAAGAGGCTTGAAACATGATGGAACGGGCTATTTCAAGCAACGACCTGTGCTTACGCTCCACGACTCCATTTTGTTGTGGAGTATAAGCACAACTACGTTGATGAACGATCCCAGAATTTCGAAGGAAATGCTGGAAAGAAGAACTAAGAAATTCACTCCCGTTATCGGTTCGAATGGACTGCACTTGCTTATTGAATTGAGTAGTAATTAACTTGCAAAAGTTTTGAAATATTTCCAGAGTTTGTGATTTGAACTTCATGAGGAATGTCCAAGTCGAACGACTAAAATCATCAACGATAGTTAAAAAATATTGGCACCCAGACGTAGTAGGCTCCCTATAAGGCCCCCAAATGTCAAGATGAATGAGAGAGAACACAGATTTTGTTCGTATTTTGCTGGATTCAAAAGGCAATTTACACATTTTTGCAAGTGGACATATATCACAAGGTTTTATATTGTGACTCAGCTGTGACAAATCACCAATATGCTTTATGGAATTATGGGACAAATGTCCAAGTCTCTGATGCCAAAGGTCAGATTGATTCAAATCAGCAATGCAAGAGTAAGGAGTACAGGTAAGAGACGCAGGTTTTGTAGGTACAGAAACTGATTCTAAAATGTAAAGGTTTCTAATCAAGTGTGCCGTAGCGAGAACTCTATTAGTCTTCTGGTCCTGCAGAGTGCAAGTAAAGGTTAGAAAACTAAATTGGATAGATAACGAAGCACATAGTTGTCTGACAGAGAGTAAATTTACTGAGAATGAAGGAATATGAAGGACTTGGGTCAATTCGATTTCGGAACAAAGATGCAATGAGCCAATGTGTGAAACTGATTGTGAGTGTCCATTAGGCAGGTGTATGATCATTGGATTAGTGAGTTTAGTGTAAGAATGGAACAGTTTGAAATCTGCACATATGTGATGTGTTGCACCACTATCTATTATCCAAGAACTAGAAAGATCAGAGGCAGAAATTGCACTACTACCTGCAAAATTGTCGAGTTGTGCATAGTTGATCTTTAAAGGATCAAGTGGTATTTCCTCCTTCATATACTTCTTCATCTCCATACGCACTAAGTCAGCCAGGTTAGAGTGCTTGCTTTCATCCATCGTCAAACTAGCCTCATCAGTCATTTGAGCAATGAAACCTTTCCCCCTTCCTCCAGCTTTCTTTCTCTGTTCAGTCATGTCTCTGTACCAATCTGGTACTCCAAGCAGTTTAAAACATGAGTCCCTTGTATGCCCTGCCTTCTGGCAATGATCGCACACCATGGTTTTCTTATCAGCAAAGTTTTTCTTTCTATAATTCTGCCCCCTAGCTTGGAATGCAGCACCATTGTCCACATTACTTATGTTAACTTGCATCTGCTTCTCCATTCTGAGCAACATAGAGTATGCTTTAGTCACTGTAGGTAATGGTTCCAGAAGTAAAATCTGACTGCGAGCTTGCTCATAAATTGGATTTAACCCAACCAGAAATTGCATCAAATGATTAGAGGCATTCAAGTCGTCCACTGCTTTGTTAACGTTACAGGTGCATCCTGTACAAATACATCAAGGTGTAGGTGATAGGCAAAAGAGCTCATCCCACAACCTTTTCAATTTTGTATAATATTCAGTAATAGACAAATTTCCTTGTGTAACTTGCCCAATATCCCTTTGCAATTGATAAATCAGAGGGCTATTACTTTCTCCATACCGCGCTTCTAGCTCAATCCAAAGTTCACGTGAAGATCCCACGTACATGAAAGACTCCGCCAATTCCTTTGTCATGCAGTTTAGAACCCAGGTAGTGACCATGGAATCAATGCGATTCCAACGTTTGAACTCATCACTGTTAACTGGAGGTCGTATAGCAGTCCCTTCGATGAAATCGAGCTTCATTTTCGCTGTAAGGGCTCTCTTAATAGCCCTACTCCAAGCGAAGTAGTTGTTCCCGGTGAATAATGCTGATACCATCACCATTCCCGGATGGTCAGACGATTGCAGTTGCATAAACTCAGGTTCTGAAACGCCACTTGAAGTGGCGTCATGTCCGATAGAGGTGCTATACTCCATGGCAGAGAAAATGAAGAAAAAGAACAATGGATATCGAGAGACCTTCACGAGAAAGGCTCTGATACCATGTAGAAAAAGGAAATCAATGGAGAAATTGTATTAACTGCCATGGCAAAGGCAGAACTTTGGCCAATTTTCATATATGAATTGCTGTACAGTACTCTCTGTTAAATACAGAGGAAAAATGCAGATGAAAGAGACGACTAACAACAAAAATAACAAACTCAAAACCAACTAACCAATCAGCTGACATAAACGTAAAACTAATAGGACAAGTGAAAAACGTGTTTTCCATTCCACAAATATGCGACTTCGTAAGGAAAGGAGCTCTGCTTCTTTGTTCTGCTTCTCTGTGATCAACCACTTCTCTGTTTTGTCCTCTGCTTCTCTGTGATCAATCAATGCCTTTCATCCGAGAATTCCAACAAGTGTGATTGGTATGTAGGAATGAAATGAACTTTCCTAAATCTGTTCCTACACCTTTGATTGGTATGCTTTAAGTTTAGAAATACTCATATTCTTATTCCTTTAGATAAGGGATTAGTTATTCCCTCTCCCAAATATGACATTAGCTATTCCCAATATATTGTGATCAAAGTTCTCTCTTTTACTTTCTTTTTTTCTTGTATTAGTTTAATGTTAGTTTTAATTGATATTAGATTTAAATAGTTTTTGTATCGAGTATTGAAAAATAATTATGTATGCATGGTAGGGGTGGGCATCCGGATCGGGTTTTTGGGTCCCGACCCAACCCGTTCGGTGGCTCGGGTTGTACCGGTAAAACATCGAGTCGAGTTTACCCAAAATCAATCAAAACAAAACGGATCAGGTTTCGGGTAGGATAGTGGTACCCGAAAAACCTGATCGGGTACCCGAAACCTGATTTGGTTGTAAAATACAAGAAACGCTATCGTCTCTAGTCTCTCTACTCTGTCTGTCTCTGCTCGACTGCTCGTGCTACTGATGTTGCGTTTCCTCTTCCTAAATTCCAAACCCTTAGAAGAAGGCCCAAACTCGCCGTTTGTAGCCGGCCCGCCGCTCCCCCTTGGTGATCAGAGACTTGTCATCGCTGTTGACTTGTCGTAAGTATTTCATCCCTAACCACGGCCATTATTCTCTATTTCCCAAAACCAAAAGCTTCCCTGCTTCTTCCTCCTCTTCCTCATTCATTACGAGTATGGGAAGACCATCGCCCTTGTCAAAGAGGAATGACGATTTGGCTAAGCTTTCCAATATTTGTCTTGTTGTTTCTAAGTTGTATATTTATCTCTAGGTATATTTCTTGGGCTACCTCTGGTAAAAACTTTCAGAAACTGTCCCGATTTGGATGGTTTTTGATCAAAATCAATCATTAGTTAAAATACTTATACTGATCTATAAAATGTATGTACAAATTCAACATGTTGTTTATGTCAATTTTCCTACATTTTGCTGGTTGCTTTTATGATTTTTAGCACCCTCCAAATTCTTGCGGCAGAAAGAGTTTTCAACTATGCAAATTTTGACTTCTGCATTTTGTGTGTACAACCACTCTACCTTTTTTAAATTGATAGAGTAAGCTAGTAGTAATTGGAGAATTGTCTATAAGTTGCTCTTTGTTGTCTTTATAGGAAATTTTCTACTAATGCAGTGCTGCGTCTATTATACCTTGCCGTTAAGAATTGCTGCTGTGATTTATATAATATCAAACTTGTACTTACCACTATTAAGTTTTAGATATACAAGTACGTATAAAATAATTGTCAATGCCGTGGACTTTTATACTTGTTTAAATTTCTTATTTATTTTGTCACTTAACTACATCCATTTAATTATGCTTTAATATTGTGGGTTTTTTTTTGTTCTCTAATTAGAATATATCTTTCATTTCAGTTTCAAATGTCAAACTATAATGGAATTAGAAGTCACTCTCAATCTCAGTCTTACTCGTCACCGAATGCCCAAACTATAAATATGGATGGATTGAAAAATCAGGTTAGTGGTGATCATCTTGAAGAGGTTGAGTATTATGCTGATGATAATATTGATAAGGAGTTGGAGGGAGAGGATAAGGAGGAAGATCTTTTAGGTGATTCTAAAAAAAGAAAAAAGAGGGTAGTGACTTCTACATCATCGTGGTGGGAGCATTTCATTAAATTTCATTGTGAAAAGGATAATGTCGAAAAGGCTAGGTGCAAATATTGTAGTAGAGAGATCAAAGCTGATCCAAAAGCACATGGAACTAGACATTTGAAGAATTATTATGAATCTTGCAAGAAAAAACCCCAAAAAATCATTAGAAATCAAAATAGATTGTCTTTCCACCCAACTCGCGTAGGTGATAGAGACACTCCTCTTGTTAATTGAAAATTTGAGCAAGACAAAACTAGAAAAGCTTTGTCTCACATGCTGGTTGTGGATGAACTTCCATTTAAGTTAGTTGAACATCTTGGATTTAGGCATTTCTTGCTTATTGCATGCCCACTGTTTGCTATTCCATCAAGAAGAACAATAACGAAAAATATTTCAATATATATGTGCATGAAAGAGCATGATTGAAGTCGTTTATTAAAGATCATGCTCAACAGGTTTGTATCACTACAGACACTTGGACATCTATTAAAAAAATCAATTATGGCATAAAAGTGAAGAAATAGGTAAAGGTGTAGAAAAATGCTTGCTTGATTGGGTGTTGACAGAGTTTTCTCTATCATTATTGATAATGCGTCTTTCAATGATGGGGCTATAGTTTACTTGAAAAAGAAGTTTGAAAATTAGGGACAAAACATCTTAGGTGGGAGATATGTGCACATGAGGTGTATGGCACATATAGTTAACCTTGTTGTGCAGGATGTTTAAAGGGTGAGCATGAAACTATCTCTCATATTAGAAGGGCCATCAGGTATATTAGGAATTCTCCAGCTAGGTACAAGAAATTTCAAGAGTGTGTTGAATTTAAAAAATTGGAAATGGAAAAATTGTTATTAGTTGATGTACCTACTAGATGGAATTCCACCTACTTGATGTTGGAGACGGCTATAAGCCTTAAGATTGCATTTGATGCTTATGAAGATGTAGATCTTACCTATAAGACTGATCTTTCGAGACAACCATTTGATGGGATACCGACTGATTATGATTGGGAGAGGGCAAAGGTATTGGTGAAATTTTTAAAGTATTTTTACATTCTTACTTTGGGCATTTCTTGTGCCTTGTACGTCACATCTAATCTGATTTTTCGTGAAATATGTGAAGTTGATTTGCTTCTCAGACATTGGTTAAGAAGTAATGACATTGAATTAAATGAGATGGCAAGAAAGATGAAAGAAAAGTATGACAAATATTGGGGATCAATTGAAAAGATGAATATGATTTTATATTATGCCATAATCCTTGATCCACGTCATAAATTGGAGTTCATTGAATTTAGCTTTGATAAATTGTATGGTGGTACCGAAAAAAGCAATGTGATGAAAGAACAAGTGAGAGATGGACTTTATGAGTTGTTTAATGATTATAAGTTGAGATATGTTCATACTCTTCGAGGAACACTAGGAAGCCCGGGATCATCATTTAGTCGTGTTTTTTCATCATCTTCCTCTTCAGTAGGGACATCTATGCAATATACTGATTATGAAGCGACTAGTACATTCACCATAGAACAAGAGTTCAATATGTATAAATCAGGTGGAAAAGGGGATAGCGTGAAATCAGAATTAGAGAAATATCTTTGTGAGGATGTTGAAATGCATAGAGACAAATTTGGCATACTAAATGGAGTGTAAACACCCAAAGGTTTCCCATTCTTTTCAAAATGGCTCGGGATGTATTGGCAGTTCCGGTCTCAACTGTTGACTCAGAATCCGTATTTAGTACTGGTGGTAGTGTTTTTGACACTTTTAGGAGCTATTTGTCTCCTAAAATAGTGCAAGCACTTATTTGTACTCAAGATTGGATACGAAAAGACTCCAAACCAATTAACATTGAGGAGGATTTGAGTGAACTTGAAGTAGTTGACAAATGTACTTATTTATTGTTTTTCTTGTATTTTGATTATTGTTCAATTTTATGTATTCTACTTGTATATTTTGCTTGTCTAACTATTTTCTATTTTATTGTAGAGTTGACTAAGTTGGGGGTTGATTCAACATTCAATGACATTTAATTGTGCTACTGCTACTTGTAAATTTTTTACAAGGTAATAGAACGGTAGAATCTCATTGTGTAATGTTACATTTTTAATCTCTTTGACTTTCTCTAATAGTTCTTCCACTTTGTATGTTTAATGCTTGACAGGTCGAGGACTCGAAGATTGGAATGTGATATGAGCTGGTTGCTTTTTTCAGTCTGTAGGCATTAGGATTTAGGAGGCCTTGGCTTTATTGTTGTTACTGAAATGATTTGCAAATATCTCTGATAATTTATGGATGTGATTTAACTTTCTTTTTTTGGGTATTTATGTAAAGCTTTAAGTATTTGTATCCATAAGTTACATTTTTTAGACTTGCATGGATTTACTTTAGTGAATGACTTTCATTTTGAAAAATTGACCCCTCTACATTTTTGAAGCAGACAAAATCCGAACCCGACTGTCGGGTACCCGAACCCAACGGTACCTGATTGGTCGGGTATCCGACTCAGTCGGGTTCGGGTTTGGGCTTGTTTTTCCCAACCCGACATGTTGGGTACTCGACCGGAATAACCCGAACCCGAACAACCCGACCCAACGCCCACCCCTAATGTATGGTAAGAAACAAATAATCACTTTGATTATTTAATTATTTTCATTAATACAATTTTTTTTAGCTGAGTACTAAATAAATAATGGTAAATGCACTGAGTAAATACATTAATCCATTTGATTATTTGAATTAATTTTTTTATTTTGACAGAAAAATGTTAACTATATGTTTAATGAGTCAATAAATTATTTATTATGTAAATAAATAAATTATACAAATACACAATTTTAATAATATATGAGATATTTTGTAAATTGTTTATAACCTTCTGTAAGCAATTTTTAAAACAGTATTGTTATACAATTAAATTCAATATTTTCAAAAAAATATGAATAAATAATTCTTTTAAAGAAAGGCAAAACTATATTCTTATTCCCGTAACTTTAGGTCATTAGCACTTTTTGCCTTGTATGGTGGAACGAACAAATTGCAGTCTTTGGCTCGTAATATTGCAAACCTCCTTCAAGTCCAAATAAACCAACAAATTCTTCTAATCGATCATTGATTTTCGCACAATTTCAAAGGGATTCTCTCTTAAATAAGGGTTTTAGATTGGGGATTTTGTGGGAAAAGTGTATGTTCTTTTAAGGCTAAGTGTCTTTAGAATTTTGTGGGGCAAGTCAGCATACAACCATAGCTACGTGGCAGATGAGGTGTTACTTGGCGTGGTATTTCGGCCAATCTAAAATTTAACAAAGGATCAAAATTGTAACAGTAGGATTAAATCTGTCAAAAAATGATCAAATCTATGAAGTCCAGGACCAAAATTGCCAAAAAAATGACAAAATGTGTAAACCAAGAAGGTTATAGGACGAAAAGTGTTAATAGTCTAAAATTACAGGACTAAAAATGTAATTTTTCCTAACAAGAATTATTAAAGAGAAATTTGGTCATAAAAATAATGTTATTTCATTAGTAATCATTATTTTCTAAGTTCAATCATGCTAATGAAATTAACTAAGGAACAAGGAATGAATTATATTACCTTCTAATTTATTGAGTGTACCAATCATAGGAATGCTATTCAATGAGATTCCTTTCCCTTCTTTATTTCATTCCTCAATCCATTACATTCTCACTTAATCTATTTCTACATACTAGTCATGCCCTATGAGTCACATGAAATCTAAGTTTAAGAGATTAATAGGTTTTGAACCACTATAAAAAAAAGGAAAAAAAAAAAAGAATGTCACAATTTTAGTATTGTCACTAACTATATATATACATATATATATATACTTACGGATAAAATATTTATTTTGCCACAATAATGAATTTTATAATTCTATTAACGGTAAATATTATATTTGGTCCCTTAAGTTTTCATTTAGAATCACTTTAGCCCATTAAGTTCATTTATTAACTTTAGCATCCCTAAACTTTAGTAGTTATCTTAGTTTGATCCCTCGGACCATTTTCTGGCAAAAATATGGCCGGATTTTGAATTTTTTTTAGGGTACAATAGTCAATTTAAGTTTGATTTTTTCACTTTAGTCTCTTAAACTTATAAAATGAACAAATTAGTCCGCTCTTAAGCTGAAAAAAAACTTTTTATAGATGCCGAATATGATGTAAATATCTTATGTGAATAATGATGGTTTTGAACTTTTAAGACCATAATAATAGTATTGCTTAACCTAAAATAAGCAGCCATTTATATTTTATTTTTCAGTAGCTAAAAAAAATTAAAATTATGAATAAATTTTATAGAACTTATATAATCTAAAAATATAACAAGAAAAATATAAATCAGTATCCTTTTTACCATAAGGGTTAAAAGATAAGTTTAAAAAAGTTAAATATCAATAATATTTATATTAAATATTTGTGGTTTCGAACAAAAAGTTGGAGGAATACACTTTTTAACTAGAATCTTTGGTTGATTTCATATATATATATATATATATATATTTTTTTAACTAGAATCTTTGGTTGATTTCATATATATATATATATATATATATTCATTTAAAAATTTTGTGTAAATTTGTAGTTCCATTTTATAGAAAAAGTTTTCTAAAATCCTCCTATATATATGTAGCACCCCTACTCACTATATCTAATTATCACTGCTTTATCCTTTCCTTAATTACAATTCATTTTATAAGTAATTTCTTTTCAATACATAAAATAAATTATTCTATTTTATCAATATAATATATAAATACCATAAAAGATAATAGATCTCGCCAAAAGTCTATATTTATCTCATTAGATGTCCTCATATACATAACATTAGAGGAAAATAGTGTAATAGCCAACAGTACAAAATTTTGAACACAAACCCGGTAAAGGACTAGAATATTTAACAACCAAACAGCAAAAAATTCTAGCTTCAGATGTCACAGGTGACCCACCTAATAAGAACAACAACACAGCTCAAGTCCAATGTGGCTAGTCAGTGTGACCTATCTTCTGAAAAGTACGTGGCACGAAATAAGTTGCCTACTCAATAAGTATAGCTAACCAGTCTATATACAAACACACATGCAGCAAGTCATCTACAATGCAATCACATTAACTAACAAATATTCGTCGTATAGCAACAGCAGATGTACGGAAGAATACATACCCATAGTTGTAAATCAATTCACAACATAATATTTGACGTTATCGTTTATTAATTAAGGGCCCTAATCACTCTAATTGGAGGTCATCATCATCTCAATCAACGTCATATCATATACAACAAAGAATACCCGTTGTATGTGATATTCCCTCACTCTCTATCCCAATATGTAGCAATACCAGCATAAGACATCACAACAAGCATGGCATCCCCACGTCACTCCAGTGTGTAGCTAATAGTACAGGATATTCCCCGCTATCCGGAATACCCCGGTACCTTATGTGCCATGATACCTAGTTTACTTCATTTATTTTTCATATCACATCATCAATCACATTATCGTAAATCATTGACTATGTTTCCAACTAGGTAAGCATCATCTTTTATTTCAATTTACCACAGCAATATCACTAACTTCGTCATTGAATATAATAATTACTTACTCAGTAATAACTTCTCAATTCGATTTCATGCAACGTTAAATTATACGATCACATAATCATACCACTCTCACGTCCATACATTACAATCACATATAACACACAGTAACAATTCCATCGATATTAAGGTAATCCAACAAATAATCCACAACTAATTATATAAACAATCAATATACAAAATCTAAGTATATGCATATAAATCTAAGTTCACGGTCAAATATAAGAAACCAATATATATAGTATATAATACTACACATATCAATATATATAAATCTAAGTAACTATACTTAACTCAAATCCCAAATGCTTCAATTAACACAAGGGACTGTTCAACTCTTTACTTTGTCGTCATGTCTTATAATAGAGTATTATACGTACAATCAGTATATATAGAATATCATAAACTCTAAATAAAATATTATATAATGGTCGTACATTTTCCACCAATCTCTTAATATTTCACTTATATTAAAGTCCAAACCCCTATTCTATTTTCTTTTAAATAACTACACTTTCTAAGCTTCCCAAGTATATATTTAACTTATCAACTGACTCATAAAAATTCATTTAATCAAACCCCTTATATATTTATAACTATCGTTTTTAATAACACATCTAAATTAGATTATCATTAAAACCTCATTTTTCCTCTTTAATAACATAATATTTCTTAAATATAATTTTCAAAATATTAATATGAATTTTCTATCAATTTATCGTTACTATATAATTTAATTAAATAACAATACATAGAATTACGTATTTTGTTAATTATTCCAATAAAATTATGTAAATTAACTATAATAATAATTAAGTCTAACAAATTTAATAATTTAATTAACCAACAATATTATTTTTATATCAAATATGATATTTAATCCGACACTAATTTAAATAACCAAACTCATAAAATTTTCCAATGAAAAACCAATCCAACAGTATAAATTACATTTAATAAACATACAAATCAAATAATTTATTTCTATGAATTAATTAACTTTAAAATGTCAAATACTAACCTGTTTCAAACTAGGAGAGATAAGTTCTGAAATGGTCTTTGTGTGAATGTGGCGATTTTGTGCATAGAACATATAACTAATTATATATACACATAGGAAAGTTGAGGTGGTTAGCATAGATGCATTCCTAACAATATTATATAATAATGCTACAAAAGTTGGCAGCCATGTGCTGCTCCTCAAATCTCCATTTTTCTCTTTTTCTTTTTTGTTAAAATTATAATTTAATCCCTTAACTTCTAAATTTATATAATTCGAGTTATAAAGTTTGAATTTAGTGTCTTAAAATTTTAAAATATTGAAATTTCAACCTAATAATTTATTTACTAATGAACTAAATTTTATAGATACTTATCAATTAATCTCACAATTATGTATTAAAAATTTGTGGGTGTTACAATATATATATATATAGAAAATCCTCCAAACAATCTAATTAACAGTACATTCCTCCAACTTTTTGTTAAAAATCTAGCTTTCAATATTGTTTAAGACAACAACAACTGTAGAGGAAGTTATTGAGGGGGGACTTTGGTTGTTCCAGAGTTAGCCTATCGTGTTCCAAAAATGAAAGCCGGACATGGCTTTGAGAAGCTCAAACATACACAGATCCCGATTTGGATTAAGCTGAGATATTTACCTGCGGAGCTGTGGATGACGGAGGGGTTGAGTATGTAGCAAGTGGTATAGACAAACCGTTATACTTAGATGCCATAACCAGGGCATGCACGAGACTGGATTTCACTCGTGTATACGTCATGCTTGATGTCAGTTCAAAACTACCAAAACATGTGGTGATTATGATTTTTAGAGAAGATGGGAGTGAGATAGCGTGCAAGGTCGATGTGGTATATGAGTGGCTCCCACCGAAATATAAAAGTTGCATCAGCTTGGGCCATGAGACGAAGATGTGCCCCTTGAACAAAATGGTGAAACCATCAGTCTCTGTCTATGTGCAGCATGCGGTTCCGGTGCACAAGAAGGACACTACGGAACTGTCCACCTTGCAAGAAATAAGGAGGGAACATTATGAGCAAGAAGGTTGTGCTGAAGGAGCGGTTACAATTGGAAGTCCGCCAGTAGATGCTGCTAGCAAGGGTAAGGAACTTGTTCTTTATAATGCTTCTGATGCCTTGTCAATTGAGGATGATGCAGACGAGTTCACTAGGGGCCTTAAAGATTGCAGCCCCCCCGATGGTACTCCACGATTAATGTTGCAATATGGAACGTGAGGGGGCTTAACTGTCGGGATCACCAGGTCGAGGTAATGGACCTAGTCAAGGACTTCAGGTTGCATTTCATTGGCTTACTGCAAACTCGCTTTACTTTTCCTAATGTTAATCGTGTACAAATGAGTTTATTGTCAAGATGGAAATGATTTGTCTATTACTCACGCCCTGATTACATGGGATGACGAGTTTGTGGATGTAGATATTATTGACGTTGGTTCATAATTTGTGCACTATCGCATTCTTATTCGTACCTTGCATGCACATATACTTGCTATTGTTATTTATCGAGCTAATGATGTGGGGACAAGACGTGAGCTCTGGTAGGTGCTGCATAATATTTCTGATACTATTGACAATGACCCGTGGTTACTAGGGGGAGACTTCAATGCAGTCTTAGACCTGAGCGAAGTGTGCGGGGCCTCAGGTGACATTCGAATGGCCATGGATGAGTTCCACAACTGCGTGGTGGATACGGGACTCATTGCCCTCCCTATGCAAGGAATACAATTCCCCTGGTACAACTACAACACAGACAACCATAGCTTGTGGAAGCGGTTGGACCATATGTTTGTAAATGATAGCTGGTTGAGGTGGTGGCCGAACACGATGTATGAAATTCTTACACCGAGGACTTTGATCACTCTCCGTTGGTGCAAAAGGGAGAATGCAAGACCCATAAGTACGTATGTTTAGATTTGATAATTACCTTGCATTATCGTTGGATTTTATTTGTACGGTGTAGAACGTTTGGCAGCATAACATTGTCGGCACACTGATGTATTCGGTTACACGGAAGCTGAAGCTCTTAAACTGCTTTTTCGTCAACAACAAAAGCGAAAAGGGGGCTTATCTTTGAATGTAAAACTTGCGGCCGATTTCCTGGAAGGAGCTCAAACATTACTTTAGTATGGGCGACATATCCCTTGTTGTTATAATTGGAGCACTGTTGTAGGCTAGTCTTTCTCAAAGCAACTAGACTGGAGCAGGTCATGCTACAACAACGTGCTAAAATCCAGTGGATGAAGGGGATAGATCAATGCTCGAGAGTATTCTTTCATAAGGTAGCTACTCGAAGGATCTCTAAATGGATCTTTCAGATATCAGATGAAGGGGGCCACGTTTATACAGAACCAAACGAGGTCACTAGAACATTTGTGGTCTTCTACAAATGATTGCTAGGTGGGGAGCGGACGTCCCGAGGTCTAAACCTGGGATACCTATGTTCTTGGGCCAGGCATATTATCATGGAGGAGGAGGGGCGGACCTTGCTTAAACCTATTACCCGAGAGGAGGTTAAAGCAGCAGTTTTTGATATTGCAGAAGATAAAACACCAAGACCAAATGGATATTCGTCTGGGTTCTATAAAGTGGCATGGCCAGTTGTGGGGATGATGTTTCACGAGCAATTATGAATTATTTCGTTGTGGGTAGATTGCTCGAACAAATCAATGCTACAATTCTCACGTTGATTCCTAAGGTACATCCACCTAACTTTGTAGTTGATTTTTGATTGATATCCTGTTACAACATTATTTATAAAGCTATCACCAAGATCCTAGTGCAGAGGATTAGTGTGGGCTTAGACAAGATTATTAGTCCCTTTGCAAAACGCGTTTGTGCCGGGAAGAGTAATTGGAGACAATATTTTATTAGCATAGGAGCTCTTTTCTGGATATAATCAGCTTCGTCTCCCTCCCAGATGTGCCTTGAAGGTGGACCTTTGGAAGACGTATGACACTGTGGAGTGAGATCTTTTATTGGCTACACTGTAGTTATTTGGATTCCCAACAAGATTTATACAATGGAATAGAGGAGTGTGTCACTACGGCACTTTTCTCGGTATGTTTGAATTGCAACGTCCATGGTTATTTTGAAGGGGCTCGAGGGCATCAACAAGGGGACCCCTTGTTGCCTTATTTATTTGTATTGGTTATAGAAGTGCTCTAGATGATTCTGCAGTAGTTGATCGATCAAGAGGAAACTTTCTCGTTTCATTGGAAATGCCATGATATGTGGTTCTTCTAATTGTATTTTGCCGATGATCTACTCCTCTTCTACAAGGAAGATAATACTTTGATGCAATTACTGGCTAGGGGGCTAGATGTGTTTGCTTCTCTATCCGAATTACATGCCAACCCCCAAAAGAGCCAATTGATTCTTTCCAAATAGGCTTCCTCTTTATGTGATGCTTTGCTAGCTACATTGGGTTTTCAGAAAGGACATCTCCAAGTGAAATATCTTAGCCTTCCCCTTTTTTCTTCTCGATTATCTATAGCCGACTGCAAGTAGCTATTGCAAAAGATTGATCACAACATTAAAGGATGGGAAGGAGTTCATTTATCCTTTGCCGGGCGAGTATAGTTAATTAAGTCAATCCTCAGTTCTTTGCAGGTGTATCGGGCACTGGTTTTCATATTGCAAAAGAATATTATACGAGAGGTTGAGAAACACTTGTGCAATTTTCTATGGAAAGGATCATTAAATAGCAGGTATCCAAAAGTGGCATGGAAACGAGTATCCGACCCATTGAGGAAGGAGGCCGAGGCGTACGGAATATTCTCGCTCTCAATCGAGCACTTATGAGAAAACATCTATGGGCGATTATCAGTCGTGCGAGGTCTTCCATATAGGTGACTTAGATCATCCATACTTGTGTTCGAGACAAGTTAATTTGGACGGTAAATGAGTTACACGACCATCTTTTCTTCAAGTGCAGGTACTCGCAACGATGCTTGGTGGTAGTTTGGCAACGAGTGCGGTTCCCATGGCCAAATCGAGATTGGCCCTGGGATGTAGAATGGGCAGCGGCTAGATGGGGTGGCAAACATGTGATTCATGCAGCATACCGGACACTCTTAACTTCCCTAATATACCACATATGGCAGGAGTAGAATGGATGAGGATTTTAGCACTTGGATCGACCCCCCATTGTTGTTGGAACCGTAGCTATGGAGGATGTCATACAAAGAATCCTTAGTTGTAATTTACCTCCTTCTGTTAGCAGTAGAGGGCTATATCGTTTTTGGCGGATCCCTTGGCTCGTGGAGGGGAATGCTGAGTAGAGTGCTTGTATTGTACCTTTTGTACACTTTTACTTATTCATGAAACTTAACTTTACTGGAAGTTTACTTTCCTTTCACACTAACATGCAGTTATTATTTAGCTTAAAAATTTACCATACTAATTCTAGTACTAAGGTATACTTTTAGTTCAAATTTCGTGGAAGTCTGTGATAAGTCAAATTTTAATAATATAACGCGGTTTAATTAAAGCAAGTTTCCTTTTCTTTTCATACTAACATGTCGTTATTATTTAGCTTAGAAAATTTTCCATAAAAATGCTTGGCTTTAAGCCTAATTTTAGTTCAAGTTTCATGGAATTCGGGGATAGTCCGAATTTCAGTAGTTTTTCGTTGTTTTGGTTTACTTCCCTTTCATACTAACATGTAGTTATTATAGTGCTTAGAATATTTACCATAAAAATAGAGGGTTTAGACCTACTTTTCGTTCAAATTTCATGGAATTCTGAGATAGTCCAAATCTCAGTAGTTTTATGTAATTTTATAGAAGCAAGTTTACTTCCTTTCATGAAAATTTACTATATAAATGCTAGGCTTTAGGCTTACTTTTGGGTCAAATTTCATGGAATTATGAGATAATCCAAATTGTAGTAGTTCAACACGATTTTTTTAAAGCAAGTTTGCTTTCCTTCCACACTAATATGTTGTTATTATTAAGCTTAAAAAATTTAGCATAGAAATACAAGAGTTTAGGCCTAGTTTTGGTTCAAGTTTCGTGAAACTTTGGGATAGTCGAAATTTCAGCAGATTTATGCGCTCTTATTAAAGCAAGTTTATTCCCTTTCATACTAATATAAAGTTATTATTAACCTTAGAAAATTTACTATACAAATGCTAGGTTTGGGCCCACTTTTGGGTCAAATTTCGTGGAAGTTTGAGATAGTCCAAATTGTAAGTGTTCTACGCAATGTTTTTAAAACAATTTTGCTTTCCTTCCATACTAACATGTAGTTTTTGTTAAGTTTAAAAAATTTAGCATACAAGTTAAAAGTTTAGGCCTACTTTTGGTCTAAGTTTCGTGAAATTTCGAGATAGTCCAAATTTCAATAGTTTTACGCTGTTTTATTAGAAAATGTTTACTTCCCATTTCATACTACATGTAGTTATTGTTTAGCTTGAAAAATTTACCATACAAATGCTAAGGTTTAGGCCTACTTTTGGGTCAAATTTCGTGAAATTCTGAGATAGTTCAAATTTTAATAATGTAGCGCGGTTCAATTAAAGCAAGTTTACTTTACTAACATGTAATTATTATTTAGCTCAAAAAATTTTCCATACAAATTCTAGGGTTTAGGCCTAATTTTTGTTCAAATTTTGTGAAATTCTGAGATAGTCCAAATTTTAGTAGTTTTTCCCTGTTTTATTAAAGAAAGTTTACTTCCCTCTCATACTAACATGTAGGCATTATTATGCTAAGAAAATTTACCATACAAATGCTAGGGTTTAGGCCTACTTTTAGTTTGAATTTTGTTGAATTCTGAGATAGTCCAAATTTTAACAATTATACGCGATTTTTTTAAAGCAAGTTTGCTTCCTTCCAAACTAACATGTAGTTATTATTAAAATTAGAAACTTTAGCATACAAAATCAAGGGTTTAGGCGTACTTTTGGTTCAAGTTTCTTAAATTATTGAGGTAGTCCAAATTTCAGTAGTTTTACGCGGTTTATTAAAGCAAGTTTAGTTCCCTTTCATACTAACATGTAGTTATTATTTAGCTTAAAAAATTTACCATACAAATACTAGTGTTTAGGCCTACTTTTAGGTCAAATTCTATGGAATATTGAGATAGTCCAAATTTTAGCAGTTCTACGCAATTTTTTTTAAATCAAGTTTCTTTCCATTCATACTAACGTGTAGTTATTATTAACTTTAGAAAATTTAGATTACAAACTCAAGAGTGAGAATCACGTCAATCATTAATTGTGATTCTCGACAACAACATTAATGAAAAGCATCGATCAAGGAGAATATTGATGGGATGGCTATGAGGTATAATGACGCAACCGCCGTCCAAGAAGCTACTAGATATAGTCCCGATCAATAGAAATTTGAACATGAAGGGTAGTGAAAACTACTATTCTTATTTACCAAGCACTAATAATATATCATCTCTAACTCATTTGAGAAGTTGGTTGGACTTTTCTCAAATGAAAGAGATTTAGAGAGCTCTAGCACGTTTGCTCGTTGCGCTCACTTGCTTAGGTATTATTTATATCTAATAATATCAAGAAAAAATATAAATGCAAACTTGTTTGGTAAGTGTGTGTAAATGGGTTAATTGCATTTTCATGATGACAATGGATTTAAATTAGATTTGAACTAGCCCCATTTTGGAACCATAACTGGGTTCCGGAATGAGTCTCAGAATTTGGAGTTTTGGACACAGACTCGAGCAAAACTGATTCTTTTAGTGTTTTTTCATATTATATATATATATATATATATATTTATATATGTTTTGTTTATACTTACCTATAATGCATACAAATAATGGTTCGTGGATTTAATGTATATATAAGTAGCATATGTTTTGAAAGTTTAAATATTTTAAAATATGAGATCAAATTTTATAAAAAGAATTATAATCTTTCAATAATATCTCGTATTATAGAGTTATGATAGTATTATTTTTTAAAATGTACTTTTAAGTTTTTAAAAGGTTTAAATTAGTTTTAGCGGGTCTAATTAACCCCCTTGGTTTAAGGATTTTTTGATAGATGGGGTCCCGAGTTTTGGCAAATCTAACTTGTTGACATTCTTAATCTGGCTCTCGCTTTCTTAAAACAGAAGCTCATAGTCTCCAACGTCAAAATATTACATTGTGCTTTCTTTTAAAGTTAAGAGGGTGCTATGTTTTTTTATTTTATCAAAAAAATATGTTTTTTTGCCTATTATTATTTTTATAAGGAGGGCTATTGCATTAAAAAATACATAATAGTTTGTTTAAAGATCAGTTGACGAGGATGGCATTTTTTGCGGTTATCATATCGATCAAATTTTCCATTTTTCTCTTTATATGATAGTTGTTTTCAGGATAACTACATAAAAATCTCTTAAATTTGAACATAATTTTATAATATTGCTTTATAGCATACTTAAACCTCAAATGAGTAAGTTAATGGATTAGGATTTTTATTTTATTTAGAAAAATATTTTATACACATTATGTATATGTATTCAATAGAATAGAAAATACAGTAATTTTTTTTTTAAAAAAATTCAATTCGATAAGTTACCAATTTTTCTATTTTCTACATATCACTAATTAGTACTCCGTACCAAGGCACGAGTAGATTACATTGTTACACAAATTAAAAATTAAAAAAATCATAAATAGTTCAAACTTTAAATATAAAAATGAGGATTTCACGGAGTATTCCATCATTTCCATGATGGTTATTAGAATAAATACCTGGTAGTATTCTAAACGCTAGTGTGTATGGCACACTCAAATAAGTATGCATAATTAAATCAAAATTTTAAAAAGTAATTTTATTTTTTAAAATAAATTATAATTGAAGAAACTTAAAATATTTAAATTTAAAAAAAAAGTTATAAAGAGTTAGTGGAATTTGAAAAGTGTGAGCACTATGGGGGTTTATAAGAATGGTTTGGGGTGCAAATGAGTGGGAGCGTGGGAAGTTAACAAATAAATTAATTAATTAAATTAAATAATAAAAATTATATAAATTAGCAGACCAAAAATGTGAGATACCAAAATGATACTCTCACTAATAATAAGGTATAGATATTCATATATTAAAAATGTAGTAATTGGCGCAACAATAGTCTATATGTGTGTTGATTGGTAGTGTTTATTTATTATATTTATTTTCAAAATATTTTTCACTTTTGTACTTTTTAATTGTGAACAAAGATATAGACAAAAAGATATTGATTGTAGATAATATTGTTATAATTTGTTTAATAATACATATAAACTATATTTGACATATTTTACTATTTTTGATTCTCGATAGTCTTAACTCACCACTTTATGAAATTTGTTTAGTTTTTTTTTATATATTACATACGAACTTCTTTCAAAATATTCAAGAAAAATAATAAATAGTCGTCGAATATTATTACGCCTTGCTGAATTAGTGACCCAAAAAATTGCTACTCCAATTAATTATAACTCTAAATATCAAACGGTGTGCGAGATTGTTGATTATAATATAATTATTTATGAGAGAATTAATTCTAAAACAATTGATTATAATATATGATTTTTTTATTATCATCGTTGTACATTCAAAAATTTGGACACAGAGTTTGGCTCCTCGTTTATATAATTAATTATAATATAATTGATTATGAGAGAATTAATTATAAAATAACTGATTTCAGAAAGATATAATGTTTGGATTCATAATTACTTATACAAAGACAAATTGTAGTTAATTTTCAAAACTAATATTTTGTAACGTCAATTAAAAAAAATTACTTCATGGGTCAAACTAAAAGCCAAAAATTATTAGAAAATGGCCAAAAATTAAAAAA
>NC_026158.1:853150-863019 GCF_000512975.1 Sesamum indicum
TCATTATATGGGCCAAACTGAAAAAAATTTGCATTTTTAAAATCAAATTTTGTTCTTTTAAATTTTAGGGTCAAATAACACTTAAAACATAAAATTTTCAATAATTTATAATAGAAGTTGCAATATTTCTCTACACCTAAATGATAAAGAACGTTAGGCTGAAGGACCAAAAAATAAATTAAGAAAACTATAATGATAGTTTTTGTAAGTATAAGAATACCCATTCCTTTAGGGTTTGTATTTTATAAAAACCCTTCAAATTATTGTTCAAGAAAAACCCTCAATCTTTGAAACCCCTCTCCACTGCTTCAAAAAATCCAAGAAAGAGAAGTATCACCAGAAAAATTCAAGAAAGAGAAAAACCAAACACCCTCAGATTCATTTCCCCTTTCCTCTGTTCTCTTCTCGCCCAAAAGACGCGGAAAAAAACACAAAGAGAAGCAAGGGTAAAGACGCGCTTCTTTGTTTACCAATCTGCACATGCAACCTCGATGGAGTTAGTGGTGGAGTGAGCCAAGTATGGCCGACTCAGGGCGGCGAAAGTGACGGGGCCTAAGAGGGCCTTCGTTGGGGGCTACCCAGCTAGTCTTACGTTTGCTTTGTTCTCAAAATCCACTAACAGGAAACTCGAAAGAAGGATCTAGCGACCCGACCTCGGGACCAGGATCAGCGATCCGATCCGAATTTCGTACGACCTACATCAGATGAAAATGACAACATGGTTCACATATCCATTGTTGTTGTACCTATTGTCAACAGATATACATGGCAATGGTTTCTAGAGAAGTTGTAGATCATATTGGCCGATTGAGCACTACGAAATTGAGTTCTATTTTAGATACACAAAAAAGGTTAGTAGAAGCATTAATAGAGTTTGTTTGTGAGAGTGAAAATAAGTAATATCTGAGACACAAGTACTGGAACCTTAAGATGAAGTTTAAGTATCAAGAACTTAAGATATACTTTTGGAAAGCTGCATGAACAAGCAACAAAAGGGATTTTGAAACAGAAATGCTAAAAATTGAATAATTGGATCCTAAAACTTTTGTTTCAATTGACACTGCATCTCAATGGTGGGGGAAAATCCCTTGTGAAGATTGGTGTAGGTCTTTCTTTTCAACCCACAATAAATGTGATACATTGATGAATAATTTGTGTGAAAGTTTCAATAACTATAAATTGGATGTACGCGATGAGCAATTATCACAGCTAGCATGTGTGTCACATTCTTATGTGTGTGCATAATTTTTAATAGATATTTAAGATAAAATATTTTATAAATTATATTATTTACTTTTAATAGAGTTAAGGAATACCTAAAATATATATAAGATAATATATTTATATATATAAGACGAACGACGATATGGACGTTGCTGATGAGGAGGGTTTAGATTAGGTTTTATTTTTTTATTTTTTAATTAGATAATATTTTATATTAATATAATATTTTCCTTAATTATTAATGTCTCATAATGTTTATTACATTCTAGTATTTAATATTTATTCAATTAATTAAATTCATAAATATAATTAATTAAAAGTTTCTTAAATTAATATAATTATAAATTAAAATTTATTAAAGTATATAAATTTTTATTTATTTATTTAATTTATTAAATATATGAATTAAATCATTTATTTATTTATTTAAATTTATTAAATATATGAATTAAATTATTTATTAAAATATATTACATAAAAATAATAAATTATAAAATCAAAAATTAGGAACATTTTGGTAATTATAAAGAAAATATTACAAATCTAAATTTAATTTATTAAATATATGAATTAAATCATTATATAGCCATGTTGTTGAAGTTATATTGGATAATTCAGCAGTCCTTTATATCTCTGCTTAATATGCAGTATTTATTTGATAATAATAGCAGTCATGTAAAGAATGCAAGAAAAGAGGAGTATGAACTCCCAAGGAATTTAGATCAACTAAATAAGTGGACAATTCCTAAAGTAAATCCTAGATTAATTTACAATTTCGGAAGATTTGATTTCTGGAAAACTAAACAAGTAGTAAAAACTACTGAAGAATCTATCTCTCTTGATAATGAGGAAAAAGTAATAAAACTTTTGGATTCTATGGATATAAGGCATTACCAAGAAGAATATAAATTTTTACATATTGGTCTTGTTCAAATAGCCTTTAAACCTCTAACATTAGAAGGTTTACCAGAAAACTTTTTAGCTGCCCTAAGAGATGCCAGGAATTTAGACTGGAAGAAATCTCTAATAGGAATAATCCAATCTAGTCTAGCCCATGGACCAGTATTTTTTAATGTTTACCCAAATCTACAGTTATCTATATCGGATGTTAATATACTTGATGCACTAACGTTAAATGTTAAGACCCATGGATATAATTATACACCTGGATCAGAATTAATATGTGTATGTTATAGAATTTACTATAAGCTTCTCCATACACTTAATTCTAATTGTAAGACACAAGATAATAAAGCTCTTGAACAAACAGTATTCTTTGAAACAAATTTACAAAATTCAAGGATTAATACTAGGAGACAAATAAAATCTTTGAAACAAATTTACAAAATTCAAGGATTAATACTAGGAGACAAATAAAATGGAGCGAAGTAGAGTTTTCAGAACATTGGGTAATTGAGAAGGAGGTCCCCATTATAAGTAATACTGAAAGTATGTACACTAATATATTACAAAATCCAGAAGGAAATGTTATAATAGATTTTGTTAATCAGTCAAAATATTTAAGAAGTTGCTCTTCAAGATATTCTAATATGTCTTATATATCACCAATAGAGGTGGCAACCCCATCTAGAGCATCCACATCCCAGATCAGAGAAGAAACTAATAGCTCAAATTATGATAAGGTTGAAGAAATAAGGATACAACCAAATAATATTGTTAAAGGAGTATATAAGGATCCTAAACTAAATGAAGAATTAACTTCAGAAACGAATTTTTGTTTATAAATGAACACACAAGACATAATTGCCTATGAAATTCCATTGGAAAATTATACAGACATGATCGACTTTAGTCCGGGATCCCTGGCTAGAAAAGAAATTAAGGAAGAATTTTCTAAAAAAAGGTGGGAACCCTTTAGAAAATGGTTTTTTAAAAATTTCCCACCTGACAAACAAAATGAGATTTCAAATCAATTCTATAAGGAACTATCTGTATGGAATAAGAAAGTTACCTTTGTTCCATGGTTTATAGCCAAATATTCAAAACAATATTTAAATGTGTTAGAAAGAAAATATTTCCTAGAAAACGGGAAAATCCTTAATAATGTCTTTCCCCCTCAACAGCCTTTCAAAATGAATTCTAATGAAACTGAGATTAATTTTAAAGCATTTTCCAAATTAATTGAAGATAACACCTTAATAGTTACAATAACAGAAATAAATGAGTTACTAAAAAAGCAAAATTATGCCAACTTATACTTAAATGTTATAGGAGAACAAATTATGGAATTAAATAATAAGATAGATAAGATTATGGAGTGGCAAAAAAATTGGCAAAAGGAAATTAACTCAACTAAAACAATAGTTGAAGAGACAAGAGGAGAAATTATCGCAAGATCCTCAATACAACCAACCCCGGATATTGTAGGTTTTAATTTAAAACCTATAGGAGACCTAGAAAAGCTATTAGATCAGAAATTTAAAACTCTAAAATTAAATACTCTAAATAATGAAGGAGATCCTCAGGATTATGAAGACGAATTTATGGAGGAAATTAAAAAAATAGAAAAATTCGCTAGGAAGCCAATGCAAACCAATTTTTATTATCCTAGGCCAACACCCCAAGATGTCCTTTATGAAGAACAAGAGATAATTGACCAAAATAGTTATAATGGGAAACAAATTTATGAATGGAACATTGATGGATTTACAGAAAGACAATTTTATAATACTATACATAGAATGATGATGTACAGTACTATTTGTAAAGGAAATAATAATTCCGATAAGACTATTGTTAAAATAATCATAGCTGGATTTACTGGTCAATTAAAGGGATGGTGGGATAATTATCTCAGCCAAACTGATAAAGATGAAATATTAAATACAGTGAAAATTGAAAATAATATCTCAGAAGAAAAAGCAGTTTATACATTAGCCATAAACATAATTGAGCATTTTTTACAGGTAGATGGTCAGATAATAGTGAAAATATTCGAACACTTTTACAGAATTTAAAATGTAAAACATTAACTTCATTTAGATGGTACAAAGATGTATTCCTCAGTAGAGTAATGGAACTCCCAGAGTCAAATGATTCTCATTGGAAGTCTAAATTTATAGATGGCCTCCCTCATCTTTTTGCAGAAAGGGTTAGAAATGTCCTAAGAAAAGGAGACCTGCACATCAACTATAATCAATATACTTATGGGAAGTTAATTGGAACCTGCATTCAGGAAGGATTAAATTAAATTTATAAAATTAGATTAAATAAACAAATTAAAAGACAAAATTTGACAGAGAAAAGCCAATTAGGACAGTTTTGTGCCCAGTTTGGGATGGAAATGAAACCATCAGATAAATCAAAAATCTCTAGGAATAGAACTTCGAGGTTTAAGGAAAAGAGGTACAAAAAGAGAAAATTTAGAAAAGAAATAAATAAAGAAAAAGACTTAGCTAGAAAAAATGAATGGAAGGCTAAGAATAATACCACAAAGAAAATAAGAAGATGCTATATTTGTAGAGAAACAGATCATCTTGCTAATAGATGCAGAAACAGAAAAGCTAGAAGGCTGAAAAAGAAAATAAATAATCTTAATTTACAAGAAGAAGAAAAACAAGAAATACTCAATATAATATTTTCAGAAAAAGAAGAATCCTCTGAATCAGAAGAATCGGAAGAGCAAAGTGAACTTAAAAATATTGAAGAAAATTTTGAGTATTCATCAACACTTCTGAATCTGAGGAAGAAGAGCCTTCTTGTTCATGTAGGTAGGAAGAAAATTCACATCAAGAATTTTATGAATTAATGGCAAAATTTAAAGAAATGGGAAAAATAAATGTTCTCACAGATAATCATATTATTGAATTACTTAGGGAAATAAAGGATCCTGAAGTTAGGGACATTATCCTAAGCAAGATTGATAGTAATAATGCCTCCACATCTGAGCCTGTCCCATTTCATGATAGGACTATTAATAAACCCTTTGAACCATATACAATAGCTGAGGTCAAGAAATTACTTAATGAAAAACATTCCATTAAAGATAACCCCTCTACTATAGAGGATCTCAAAATTGAAGTCGAAAAGTTAAAAGAAGAGATAAAGAATATTAAAAAATACAACCAGTCTCTTACAAACAGACTTGAAAGGATTGAAATTAGTAAGAATAAAGAAATAGAAGAAGAAAATAATAATAAGGAAATAGGGGAAGAAAAATACGAGGAAGAATTTTTATCCACTTTAGAAATAGTCACTAGTCAAAAATGGAATGTCAAAATTGATCTCTTAATAAATAACAATTTTAGGAAAACATTTACGGCTCTTGTTGACAGTGGAGCAGATATTAACTGTATTAAAGAAGGCCTTATACCTACTAGGTATTTTGGAAAAACGACCCACTCTTTATCATCTGCCAATGGCCAAAAACTAAATATAAGCTTTAAAATTCCAAAAGCTTACATATGTAATAATAAAAAATATATTCCAACAAGCTTCTTGCTAATAAAAGATTTAACAAATGAAATTATCCTTTGAATACCTTTCCTTAAAAAGATTTTTCCGATAAAAAATATTAATGAAAAGGGTATAATAGGAACATATAATAATGAAATAATAAAATTTGAATTCATCACCCAACCAATAGACAGGGTTATAAATGAAATACAAGATTTAATAATATCTAAAACTAACCAAATATACTTTATTAAGGAAGAAATAAATTCAATACAGATAAATGAATTACTTAAAAATCCTAAATTACAAGGGAAGATTAAAATGATCCAAAATAAATTTGAACTAGAAATATGTGATGAACATCCCAATGCATTTTGGCATAGAAAAAAATATATTGTTAACCTTCCTTATGAAAGTGAATTTTCAGAAGCAAACATCCCCACTAAGGCAAGACCATGCCAAATGAATAGTGAATACTTAGAATTATGTAAAAATGAAATTAATTCTTTAATTGAGAAAAACTAATTAGATCTTCAAAGTCACCATGGTCATGTACTGCATTTTATGTTAACAAAACATGCAGAAAAAGAAAGAGGAAAACCTAGACTCGTAATAAATTATAAACCTCTTAATAAAGTCTTAAAATGGATAAGGTATCCGATTCCTAATAAAAAGAACTTGTTAGACAGGTTACATAGGGCAATAATTTTCTCAAAATTTGACTTGAAATCAGGATATTGGCAAATTCAAATAAATGAATCAGATAGATACAAAACAGCATTCACAGTCCCATTTGGACATTATGAATGGAATGTTATGCCATTTGGACTAAAAAATGCTCCTTCAAAAAACTAATTAGATCTTCAAAGTCACCATGGTCATGTACTGCATTTTATGTTAACAAACATGCAGAAAAAGAAAGAGGAAAACCTAGACTCGTAATAAATTATAAACCTCTTAATAAAGTCTTAAAATGGATAAGGTATCCGATTCCTAATAAAAAGGACTTGTTAGACAGGCTAAATAGGGCAATAATTTTCTCAAAATTTGACTTGAAATCGGGATATTGGCAAATTCAAATAAATGAATCAGATAGATACAAAACAGCATTCACAGTCCCATTTGGACATTATGAATGGAATGTTATGCCATTTGGACTAAAAAATGCTCCTTCAGAATTCCAAAATATTATGAATGATATTTTTAATCAATTCTCTAATTTTATCATTGTTTATATTGATGATATCTTAGTGTTCTCAAATAGTATTGAGGACCATTTTAAGCATTTAGAAATGTTTAAAACCTTAGTTATCCAAAATGGTTTGGTTTTATCAAAATCAAAAATGAGCATTTTTCAAACAAAAGTCAGATTTCTTGGCCATCATATTGAAAAGGGAGAGATTATACCCATCAATAGAAGTATTGAATTCGTTGATAAATTCCCTGATAAAATTACTGACAAAATCAATTACAAAGATTTCTAGGCAGTCTAAATTATATAGCCCCCTACTATAAGAACCTTGCCCAAGATACAGCAATATTGTATGATAGGCTTAAGAAGAATCCATCAGAATGGACTAATGAACATACAAGAGCAGTTAGGGTAATTAAACAAAAGGTAAAATCATTACCGTGTTTAACTCTTGCTAATCCAAATTGGAAGAAAATTATTGAAACAGATGCCTCTGTTATTGGATTTGGAGGAATACTAAAACAAATTGATGAAAATAAACAAGAATTCTTAGTTAGATTCCATTCAGGGAAATGGAAAGCAGCCCAAAGAAATTATGCTACGGTTGCTAAAGAAGTTCTTGCAATTGTTAAATGTGTTTTAAAATTTCAAGATGATTTACTTAAGAATTCACGATCAGGACAGATTGTTCTGCTGCTAAATTTATGTTTAATAAAGATTTTAAACATGATGATTCTGAACAAATGTTTGCTAGGTGGCAAGCACATCTTGCCCCATTTAATTTCTCCATTGAATATATTAAAGGAGAGACAAATAGTCTCCCTGATTTCCTTTCAAGAGAATATATTGATGGAAATAAATCTGGATGAATTTGATAATGAAATGTTTAGAGGAATGAATATTTCCTCAACAATTCCAAATGGTTGGGTTGAAGAAATGGTCATAGGAGAAAGATATTTTATGAATGGAGTTTATTGGCCTATTTACCAATGGAAATTTTGAGACGAACCAATTGAATATAAGACAAGATTAAAAAGAATTAAAAAAATAATCAGAAAACGAATTGATAAAGTTAAGGAAGTAATTTCTGACATTCTCATACAATTTCCAGATGCAAATGTCACTGCAGAAAACCGTATGAAACAACTTTGGATAGCAAATTTGCTATACCATCAGCAAATTGCTGGTCTTTATGCGGGCTAATGAATCATCTTTGTTTTTCAGGAATGCTCCCCCAAAGGGGAAGAGGAAGAAATTCCTCCTCTAATCAGAGAGGAGGTAGGTTCCGAGCCGGTGATATTGTCAGGCATGGGAATAGAGCCTTAGTAAGAGAAAATATTTCAGGAATAGGAAAATTTAATAACATCCCTGAAGAAGAGAATGAACTCTTCAAACAGTTCCTTGAATTTAAAAAGGAACATAAGAAATTAACGATTGATGAATCATCAGCCTTTTATGCAAAAATGGTGCAGGAAGATGAAGATGAATTGGTTAATTACAAATTTAGCGAACACCACGAGATAATTATACTCCTTGAGAATGATGACTTGAGGTGGGAAAATGACCCATGGTATCTAATGAAAAGGTATCTTAATGTTGCATCTTTTCCAGCAGGGTCATATAAGCCTAGGGCACATTACGAATATATCCTTAAGACTACTCAAAGTGTTGAAATTAATCACACATTTTCTAGCAATGGGAAGGAGTTCAATTACTCCAAAGCAGTAATTGAAAAATTCATCACTGCTGTTGAATGGGGAATTAACCCCTTAGGGGAAAAAGAATACTTTCACTCAGAGTTAAAAAATACAATAAAATTTAACTACTGGGATTATGTTGAGGCGTTCAATAAGGCTTTTCTTTATGAAAATTATAAAAAAAAACATACATGGTTTTTCAAAATTTGTCTACTAGTTTTTCAACAAGAGATACCAAATTGGGTATACCAATGGTGGATAAGCTTCGGCCCATCAATTACTATTCTTCCTGAAATCTTCCAGGAATATTATACAGAATGGCTAAATTATTCGCCAAAAATAATACAAGCAGAAAAATCAAGGAAATGGATAGAAGGAATGGCTTCACTCTATTTTTTTCACTGAATTCTCTATCCCATGGATCTGGAAATGGCTGCCAGAGGTAGGAATTACCCTACAGAAAATCCCTTGCATAAAAAGGAGGTTTTGTTCGAAATTATGGAACAAGCTAACGCAAATTGATCCCGAGACCAAGAAATACTATGGTCAAGACATCATCAATGAGATGGAGGAAAAATTACAAGAATATAAAGTTCTTGCAGAAAAGGAAGAAAATCAGGCACACAATCCTTTTGAGCATATCTCCCAGAGAATTCTGAATAAGAAGGGGGTAATCACTAAAAATCAGATGATTGAGGAATACCTCAAGCAAATGGAAAATGATTTGAAAAAGAATCTTTCGGGAATTGCTTCTCCCATGGAGACCTCAAGCAAAATTGGGGAAAATAAATTTTCTTGTCTCGCTGGGGAAGCTCAAAATCCATTTGAAGAATCTTCTCAAGAATAATTCCTTGACAATCTTTTTAAAGGAATCCGGGAGACACTAAAAGGAAAATAAAAAATGGACATTTCAAAATCATCTGAAGACAAAGAGGATCACAAGCAGTTGGGATCAGAGTCGGAAGGAAGTAGCTTCTCCAGACTCATGAAGAAATGAATTGACAGCATGGCAAGTCAACAAAAATTGACCGAATGACACGTGTCGAAAATCAGAGGACACTTGGCGAAAATGAGAGGACACTTGGCAGATGGAGGCCATGCGGACGTGAAGAATTGATTTCAAAAATGAGAGGACACTTGGCAGATGGAGGCCATGCGGACGTGAAGAATTGATTTCAAGTCCGAACCCACTGATTATAAATAAAACCTTCTCCCCCCTTTTTTCGGGAAGCCCTCGGAAGCCTTCATGTGTTGAAGCTGAGGCATTTCCACTTGTAATTTCTTTCTTTTCCCTTAGTTATAAAAACTTTCATTTGGCATAAGAAGAGACCACCTGTGAG
>NC_026158.1:863479-867345 GCF_000512975.1 Sesamum indicum
TCATAAAAAAATTACAGAAGACTGTTCCAAACAAAAATATAACCGTGCCTAATAGTATTGCAAACATTGACAAACAAACAATTACGAAGACTATTTCTATATTTATCACAAATACAAATAAATACAGTTCCAAAACTCAAGCACGAGTATTACAAAAACCTTTTCAAAAGTAAACCGATGTAAATAATATGGCCGTTCTAAATTTAGCCCAGTCCATTCCAATTAAAAAAATAATTTTTTTAGAAAAGTTTAATATTAAGAGCAGTTTCTAACAATGTGTTACGGTGCCCGTCCTAAATTAGAACGGTCAGGCATGACCTGTTTCTAAATATTTGTAATGCATTTATAAGAACATATAGCCAATTGTTCCAAAAATCGGTCCAGATTAATTTGGTCACTTTCAAACATTTCGAACGAAAAAAAAAAAAAAAAAACCGTTCATAGATTTATTTCTATCCTCTCTCTCTCTTGTCAACTTCTACATCAATTTTTATTCTCTCTCTCTCTCTCTCTCTCTCTCTTCTTCAGAATTTTTTCATTATATTTGTTTTATATTTTTTATTTATCTAATTAATATATTTTTAAATAATAATTAGTTTTTTAAATTTAAATTAATAGTGCACACACATTTAAGTGTGCCATATATATATTAGTCGTTCTTTATTTTTGATCTTGAAGTTCTATTTGTCATTAAATTAAAATATTATTCAAATTAGCATATTGATTATGAACACAAACTATTTATAAAATAATAATAAATTTTGGGTAAATTCTAAATTTATAAATTGGTATCTTTTCAAAACATTTCATGGCATATGTGACTGAGATATATTTACATTAGAAATTAATATAAAAACTTTGTGTATTTTACAAAAAGAAATTAATAAAAGAAAGGGTGGGGGGGGCTAATGGCAACTTTGGGAATTACAAGTGATACATGTCGTCATCATCATCTTCATACCCAAGAAACATAAAACATTTCTCTCTCTCATATTTCTCAAAGTCTGTCTCTCTTCACTTCGGTATGAAGATGACGAATGCGAATTCCTTTTCTTCTTCTTCTTCCTTTTATGGATGATTTGTTAGAATCTTGGTGTCATTGTTTTGGGAAGAAATTGTACTAAAGATATCCCAAAAAAGAAAAAATCCACGGGTAAAAACCCTAAAAATCCACGGCCATTTTACCCAAAACCACCGTCCATCCACAATCCCACATTTTAAGCCTCACCCCTTCATTTTCCATTTCCTCTATTCATGTTCCGATTCTCGCCCAAAAAAATAGAGGAAAGAATAAGGGAGGAAAGATCAGCAGAAAGGGAGGGAAGGGTTAGGGTTAAGTACCAGCGGCGGCGGAGGATCTCGGTTTATGACTCCGGAGGGTGATGGGGACCTCTTGTCTTCTGTTCCAATGTAATTCATTTTGACGCTCTCAGCCTTCCAGTTTTCTTGAAATATTGGGTGATGAAAACTTGTTAGTTTTTCACTTTTGAATGTATGGAAACTGCGCTTTTGGTTTTATCATTGGGTTGAAGAGTAGTTCAATTCTTGGCTTCTTGATTGAATTCTTGGTTGATTTTTTCTGGAGTCAAGTTTTAGAAGTGTTCTCTTGTTTTTCTTGGGTAAAAGATGTCTAGAGAACAGCACGTTTTTCCCCCCCTCCAGTTTTTAATTTCTTTAGGGTTTTCCTTAAATGTGGTGTGTTGTTCGTTTCTTGGTTGAGTTCTTTCAAGAATTTGGTTGGCCTGGCAGGGAGGGTTTAGTTGTTTATTAACTGCTGCGCCACACAGGGATGTTCTTGATTGAATTCAAGTTTTTCAATTATCTTCTTTAAGGTTTTTATTGAACTTTAGGATGTAAGAATTGGAGTGAGAATGCAGATTTTTGTTTTAACGAAAAAAATGCACCCCAAGAAGATCATGCTGTTCTTAGATAAAATTTGGCTATTCTTCTTTCTCTTTGGGTTTTCATCCATTTTAAACTGGGACCTGCAGAGGAGGTTTACCTTTCTGGTTTTTTAAGTTACAGCCATCCGCATATATCTACGAATAAAGCCTGATTATGCATTAGTTATGGAATTTCTATGGCAAATAAAAGAAACAGAAAGGGCTTGTATGAAAAATAATAGGCATGCATTTCTAACTAGGTATTGTATCATTATCACGGATCTGTTTCTTTTGATCCCTTTATTGGTTGTTAGGTATGACTAACTCCATCTTGTTGTCAGCATAGTTCAAAACTTTAATATTGGAACATATGTGGATATTGTTTTGTATGTTCTTCTGGTAGTGGTCATGACTCACAAGGAAAATATGTTATGGTCACCTGTACAATTAAATTAACAATCGCGTATTGAATTGACAGTTGTTAATGTTTCCATTAAGTCCTAACCGAGGACATAACTTGTCTTAGCCTTACCATTGCTTTATCTGCCACTTTTATTGTATTCCCTCTCATTTCTTGTTTCTTTGCTATGGAACTGAGCTCTTATGACAATTTGCACATTCTTAATTTATAAAATATAGAGTTTTCTAAAACTAATTTACTAATATTTTGTGTTTTTCATGGTTGTTTCAGAGATTGGTCATTTTCCTGAAATGGCCAATAACTCCCAGTCCACAGGCATGCAGGTATCGAATTTAAAATGCTTTCTTAAATAATATAGTTTGATAGTGGTTTCTACTTAAGCACATATTCTTGATGTATTTGGTGCACATTAGTTGATTATGTATTATTACATGTGAAGTAGTTTGCCACTACTATTACGTTAACGTGATTAAATGCTATTCCCATTCCTGTAAAAGATAGTGTAGTTATCTAACGTGATTAAAGGTGAAGGCGATAAGCATTCTTTTTTACATTCAAGTCTCCATTACTGCTGTCGTTCTTGGTTCATACTTGAATTAGTTTCTGCATGTAATGCTTAATCTTGGTTGTCTTATACGATGATTCATTTAAAATAAATAAATAATCATAAGCTATGCCATGTTATCTCCATTGTTGAGGTGTGAAGAGCATTCTTCTGGTCAGTTCTTTTAAGTCCTCATTAGTTGACGAGATATTTCCTCCACTCCTTTCAAGATCTAATAGTTAGCATTGATATACTGGGTTTTACATAATGCTGGGATTGGTTGGACATTACAATGGTTAACCTGTGAATAGCGCTCTCTTTTGTCAATTATGTTGAGGCTTTTTTCCAGAACTCAGGGAAAGTTTTGATGATCTGGCAATTAATATGACTTAGGATTAACATTTCAGTGTGGTTAACCATAGCTAAAAATTTGATATTATTTTAATATTTTGTTCTAACTGTTGAAGTAGTTCCTTTCTCTGATTTGGGTTTCTTATGTTCAACTTTCTTACGTGATAAGCTTTCGATGTTTTCAGCTCATTAGCATGCCTTTTTTGTTTTCCTTTAATAGCTCATATTAATATCCTGATCATTTGGCTGTAGGAACTTGGAATTTCAACAATCCATGAGGGAGATTAAGGAGAAAGCAGAGGACTTGAAAGGGGTGAATGAGGATCTGAAAGGTAGGTAATGTTACAAGTTACAACAATATATAATTCTTGTGTTGTTGTGGGGCACATGTTTAACTATTTAGAGACTGAGAAATAATGTTGTATGTCAAGTTGGCAGACACTTCCAATGTGAGCTCTGAGATGGTGAAATGGTGAAATGCAGAACAAAAGCAGACTATTGAGCAGCTGTACAAGCATGTAGATGGTGTTTGGTCGCAGGCTCAAGAAAAACAAAAAAGGTATAAATCATCCTCTAGTGGTTCTACAGTGTCTTCCCAAAGGTGAATTAGCAATATGGAGTTTGACTTAATTGAAGTACTTCTGGACATATATTTTGTTTTCCCTAA
>NC_026158.1:867654-873922 GCF_000512975.1 Sesamum indicum
TTTTTTTTTTCTTTTGCTAGTTATTATCAAACTACTTTCATTTATATTATTTTTCTAGTTTACCCTTAGTAATTTCACAAATAAATGTGATTTTAGGAAGTCATAAGATTGAGACATGAATGTGCGCTAGCGTTATGTGATTGTTGCTTTGATTAAATGTGGAGTAGTTGAGGCATAATTTCATGCATTTTGAATTGCTTTGAAAGAGAGTTGGAATGTGTTCGCTTCTACTATGTCTTAGGATTCTTGTGACATCATATTTGTTTGCTAAAACCCTACCCGATTGATCTTATATCCCTAACATGGGACATGCATCATTTTGAAAAAAAATTCAAAGGCCCTTCCCCTTGGGAAAAAAAAAGAAAGAATAGCAAAAAAAAGGAAATTACATCTACTCCGCTGGTTTAGGTCACTTAGTAACTGGGTAACTTCATCACAAATGTTGTTATTCACGTAAAACGGTGACCGGGGCTATGAGTATGCAAAGCACATAATATTTCGTTTTGTTTGGGGGGCTATAACTTTAAAGACGTTACAACAATCCTTTCTTTCTTTTTTGATATATTGAAAAAATTGTCACATTTATTTCTTGGTGCTATATGAATTTTTTTCTGTATAAAAATCATTTATTTAGAGAATGCCTTTTCTTATGTGACTATTATTTTTGGTTAGTAGGAGATAGATTTTTGCCTTGATATTATTTTACCAATATAACTGAAAATAATTATTGTAACGACATTTAAATTTTATATTAGTATAGTTCTCTTTAATTTTATGAATTATTTCTTTTAGATTGCCATCTCAGCAGGTTCAAGATCAGTATACAGCGGTGATGCTTCTTACATGGGCTCTCCCACCCACCCCCACCCCCACCCCCCAACTGTAAAACTTAGAAGGAAAATGTACAGGTTGTGCTTGAATATAAAGAGTTAAAGAAATCTTTCATGCTGGATATAGAGAAGTATCATAACTTTTTAACTTCACTGACCCATGAATACAGTTTATCCAGGTATATGAGGTCGGGAATCATTGTTAACTAACAATTGAAAATAAAATCAGATTCCTTTTTTGTCTTTCATTTTTCTTTTAACTCTTCTAATGAAGTTCATGAGATAATTTTATTTCAGTTACATTTGTACACTTGGTGAGAAGACCATGGTGATGTCGCGGGAAGTGCTTCTTGGTGTTGGTGTTCCATGGTGCAAGTGACTATTCATATTCTATAATATCATGTCATTTGTCCCCCACAATTGTGTGTTGCTGGATTGTTATGTTAAACCCATTCATTAGTTCATTGGTAGGGTGAGCTATTGGAGAATTTATTGTCACTTCCCAAAAGCTTATCACTCGAGGTTCAGTCCTGGTAAGTCACTTTTACTGGCTTAACTCCTGTCAATATTTATGTTGATCTATCTCTATAAGTTATTTAATATCAATATCTGACAATTAAAGTGCTTATTTTGTTTATTCGATCTATTGTTTTAGGATTTTATTTTGGAGTTTATTTCTCTTTCCTTTATTTTCTTCCTTTTGTTTCACCCCCTCCAATAAAAACTGAAGGATGGTTCTTGCTCGGAATTTGCATTTTGTAACTGAAGGCTTTGAAACATGTTATGCATGTAGTAAAACTTCTTTTATGCTCTTTGCTTCATTCCATTTTATTCACACCTAAGGAGCTCTATTCGTGTATTCTCAAGTCTCGCGTGTACTAGTTCGCTGCGGACTGTTTAACCAAAACCAATGACTTGTCTGATCTGTTCTGCACCTTAATTAAATTATTAGATACCGACCTTTGAATTTTTAGAACATATTAAGTTGACCACTAGTGCTTGATTTGGTAAATGCTCTCCAGAACTTAAGTAAATATTGCTATAACAGGTGCTGAGTTTTCTCCCCTTATTTCTTTTCTTTCTTAAGTTGGTGTCTCCCTTGCTATACACGTACATTTGCATTTCATGCTTGAATCTTAAGGCTATACTATATCATCCCTTTCCTTAATAAAACAAGTGGCACCACCTTTATCTAAATTGATATTTGGTTGACCTTAAGTAGCTCTTAGATTGTTTTTCTATATCTATGTCCTTGGGCTGGCCATCAATTGCAGTTGTGTCTTTTCATGCAGAATGATGATGAGGATATGGTCTACTATATGTACAATGCTTATCTTCACAAGCAAATTACATGCTTTCTTTCTCATCCACTTGCCAGAGACAAGGTTAGTTGATTATGATTTGTTTGCTGTCATGCATCAATCTTCATTGAATATTGAGAACTAAGTTGTACATGTTTTAGCTTCTTCAAATGTGGTACAAGTTTGTTGTTATGTTTTATTTATGTTTCTGATTCATGGGATTGATAACCAAAAGGGTGCAAGTTACTGAAGTTAGGGCTGATTGTCAAGTGGAGAATAATAGAGTTGGCGGTTTATGTGGTCACTGGTGAACAAATTCCCGCCAGGTTCTGTAGGAAGTTGCAATAATGCTGGTATTGTAATGATCCTCTTGGATAAAAAACATCCATGTTACCCTTAACATGTAAATATTAAGGTGGACTTGGATTACAACAAGAAGATGAAGTAAGAAACAAAGACTTGTGAAAGTGTAGCTTGACGATGATATAGCGCGAGGACTTAATTAAGATGTTATTTTGCAATTTAAGAATGGTACTAGCACACTGATTAGGACATGCAATTTCATGGGTACTAGTGAGAGTCTTTGAGGGAGGGGTTGACTGAGATGATGCATGATGGAAAAAAGAATTTCCATGTCAACATAAAATTCGCATTACGCAATGAGATAAATTTTGGGGTAGCAAGTTGAGTTGGTTTGCAACTCTATAAAAGTCCATTATCATTTTATTTACGTTTATTTGGTCTACATCGATTAATGGTCTATGTATTCAGTTTCTTGGTAATTGTGAATGTGACAGTAGGCCGCTTTCATGTTGAAGCTACTAGATAGGTTGTGGGAACCGTTTTCATACTATGTTATTGTCATGAGAGAGCTTATTTGTTACTTTCAAATGATTTCTCATGTCTATTTTGTGTTTTCGAGATACTTCACATAAAAAGTTTGATGGGATGGAATCCAAATTGCAGGCCTGCGAGGCTGTGTTTGCTGAAGATGCTTAATTGGAGTATCTCAATTAGCTTGTACTTGATTGGATTATTGACTCTTCTCTCGTTAAAAAATGACTTTTTATCCCCTGAACGATTTTCCTTAATGTCAGCTCCTTTATGTGAAGGAATCTGATTATTTGATGTTGTTGCTGATAGAGTGCTATTTCTTGTAGCAATACATCCACCATCTAGAGGCTCAACTTCAGGAAGAGATGTCACGGCATGCTCCTCTATATGGTGCTGGGCTGGAAGCTTTGTCAATGAAGGAGCTCGAGACGATATCACGTATCCATGAAGAAGGGCTGAGGCAGATACATGCCATACAACAGCGTGCTCCTCTATATGGTGCTGGGCTGGAAGCTTTGTCAATGAAGGAGCTCGAGACGATATCACGTATCCATGAAGAAGGGCTGAGGCAGATACATGCCATACAACAGCGTAAAGGAAGTCCAGCTGGGAGTCCACTTGTAAGTTCCACAACCTACCTGACACACATGGGTTGTATCCACCTACTCCGCCTCCAAAGGCTGTTGGATTGCCTCCTCCGCTTATCCCAAATGGTGTTGGGATCCATAGAAATGGGCATGTTAATGGTGGTGCCAGCCCATGGTTCAATCGTTAGAACGACGTCCCTGATGTGAGGTGATATTGTCTTCGAGTTTGTGACACTCACTAATCTCTTTGATCAGGATTCTGGATTTCTAGTCCAGGATACCGTTATCTTCTCTGCTGAGGTTCTTATATTGAAAGAAACTTCCATAATGCAGGACTTCACTGATCAAGAAACTGACTCAGGAACTGCCTGTTCTCAGTCGGATGGAATTGGGAAGAGGAGCTCATTCACCTGGAAAGTGGAATTTCTTGTCCTTTTAGGAAATAATGGAAACTAGAAAATTTTTTCGCAAATTCTTTCAAGCTGGTTGGATGTGAGCTTCGGATTGGTGGGTAGCTCTTTAAAAGCTTGAATTATTTCAATGCAAATTGCTACAGCAGCTAGTGGAATTATGGTGGATGATCTATTCTAATTCTTTGCTACCGCCTTTGATTGTGCAGGAGTATATGAGTCTTTTGACACCATATGTATATATTTGGAGAGTGATCAGTCAGTTGGCAGTGATCCCGAGAAGACCTGGAACAATTCTGTTATTCAGTTTATGAAGGTATCTGACATGTTGGAAGCTGATGCAGGATTTCTGCTGCGAGACACAGTTGTATTTGTTTGTGAGATCTTGGACTACTGTCCATGGTTCGAGTTTTCAGACCTGGAGGTTAGTAGGTCCTTTTTATTCTCAGTATCTGGTCACTCGGTCCTATTGATCAAAGCCATATATGGGTAATCATGGATTCTGTTGACTATAAGCAACTCTACTGATGAACATAAATCCTCATTGGTTCTCCCTTCTGCAAAAATAGAAATCTTGGCCTTGGTTATTCTAGCATGTGTGGAGCCATATTTTGTTGCTTTGGGCACTCTTTCTTGGGTGAAATTTTTTGGTTGATTTTTGTGGTGAATGGACCATTTTTCATGCTGTATTTCGTCTCCCCTTATTCTCTTAAGGACCGTCTCTCTTATCTGTTGGCAACCATGCAAGTTAAAAAGCTGCCATCTAAAAGGATTCAAAACTTGAACACTCAATTTTACCACTCTCTTAAATTGTCTGCAGAAAACAATGATTGGCGAATAAAGGCAGCCAAGAGATTCATATTGAGCTAGAAATATGTGTTCACCAGTTGGCACTATCTTTCTCATTATTAGCCATTATAATGTACATTTGATGTCATGCCCTGGTGTTAATTCAGTACATTATTTTTCAGGTTTTTAGCTTCTGAAGATGATCAAGACGGCCTGACAACTGACCCTGACGAACTCATTTATTCTGATGACAGTGAAGATCTAAGTGGAGATGAAAAAGACATCTTCAGAAATCTTCTATCTGGGGCCGGGTTTCACCTTACTTATGAAGACAAGAACATATAGTGAAAACTGGCTGCGGTTCTGTCTCTCTTGCTGTTTTCGGTGATCAGGAACGAGCTCTGATTACTTGTCCTGATTTGGCTTTAAACTGTAAGGGAACTAGAACTGAATTTTCACCAAGTATATCGTCAATTTTAATCAAACTTCTTCTGTTTTATACCTGTGAGGATTTCGTGGACACTTGTTAGTCTGCTATCAGCCTTTTTGCACGTTATCCCAACTTCACCAAAATTTTATTATATCATCTTTTCACTAACCCATTTAAAAGCTCCCTTTTTGTTTTAAATTTTGTATTGAACATATCTTCATCAGAAATAATTATCTAGTCTACCTTAAACGGTGCAAGATGCTTGAGGCTCATACTAGTCTTGGAAAATGTATTTGTCTCCCTTGAAGCAGTATCTACTTGCTAAATTAATTTTTTTAGCAATGGCAATGCAGATAAGGTAGGCTGGTGGAGCTCATGGCTCTTGCCTCGCATGTGCACCCCTTGATAGCGGCAGCCACAGCTCTACATGGCTGTCATTTTCTGATTATTGTTTGAGAGGTGCATGAAATTTGCTGCATTTTTATCTTTGCTTTGTGATTAATAGGTAAGTTTCGCAATTCTCATATGTAGAAAAGATTTGCTATGCTTGAATCGATCTTTTCTTTAGTTTCTGTAGCTCATTGCTTCTAATTAATACATTTTGACAATTGAATTAGATCAGAAAGACTTGTTTTAGAAAAATAAGGAAGATATGACTTGGAACTTCCAAAACTTTGATTTATTGTTGCTTGTGCACTCTATGTATTATGACATATTACTCCTATTGGATTAGAGTGACTTGCCAAACAATCTTTCTTATAATAAAGTAACAAGAGATTGGAGACCAATATTCAATGTGACAATTGAATTAGATTAGTTGGGGAATTAATGTGTTGGAATGTGGATGTGTGAGGACTAAAAGTTTTTATTTGGGGGTTGACAATTTTTAGTAAACACCGAAACTTGTGAAGGAAGTTAGTGTCTTGAGAAAAATATGCGAATTATCCTGTGGTAGCACTTGAATTTTTTGATTGTTGCCTTGTGTTATCCTTTTAGAAAAGAAGATATGACTTGGAACTTCCAAAACTTTGATTTATTGTTGCTTGTGCACTCTATGTATTATGACATATTACTCCTATTCTATTGG
>NC_026158.1:875289-895312 GCF_000512975.1 Sesamum indicum
ATCCTGGACTAGGCGTCTATGCTTAATACTTGAGATCGCATTACGCCAAATTGCTCAATATAGAAACCTTTGTTTCCTATTCGATCAATTAATGGCCATAATTTTATAGAGCGTAAACGCATCTCCAAGTGCATAGGAGATACCTCTGTCACGTTTTGACAGGGAATGAATCCTCTTCTTCGAACTCACCGTTCTCGCTACATGCTTTGACTGTACTGGACAAGGCTTATGATGACCATGTTTGGGACGATCACCTCTCACACAAATCTAAGATACAGTCATCGCATTCACGTGACTGCGTAATTCCTCAAGTCTGAGGACTACTCCTATACTATCAAAGCCCGGGATTTGAGTCATATCGACCAAGCCTCCAAGCTTCTATATGATCATCCCCGCGAGTCAGTTCAGTCGATTCAACACCTAACCAATCGACCAATTAAGATTGCATAGATGTCCCACGTATGTCGCCGATGAAACACGACATTCATCAAATGAATGTGACTCTTAGTGCAAGTCTTCATAGAACACTCGATGCCCATTCTAGAGGTCCTCAACTTGGAACATTTTAGACCCAACCCTAGACAGTTAGTTTCATGACCGCCATCCAATGCGCAGTCCAACTGTTTTACGGTTGTTAAAGTGGTTTGTGGGCTTTGTTGTGATGTTTGAAAGAAATGCAAATAAATGTGTAATGAGCACAACAAATGACAGATTCGCTCTATGTGCCAAAGCATGTGTGCTGGGTCAAACCTCGAATATGATTCTTCATTTGATTCGAGCACTGAGCGAAAGAAAGTGAGAGTATCATGCAGTTGTTGCTGGCCAGCCCATGTTCCACTTTCTGGGAGTGCTGAGACGGTAGCATCCCTGTGATCCATGTAATCATGGCAGCAGTGGCAAGACATTCCTATGGTGGAGGACAAGATAAGGTAGTACTGTTAGTTAAAACATGTTGAACCAGAGGGCTGCTATGACAGGATCCAGATGCTTCGATCCGTAAAAGGGCCCTCAAGCTTGTTTATCTTCTAGTAAATGAAAGCAATGTGAAGCCTTTGACAAAGGAGCTTGTTGATTATCTAGAAGTAAGTGTACCGGAATTTAAGGGAGACCTCACGGCCAAAATTTGCTCAATTGTGGAGAAGTCGAATGATCCATAGTTTGTCTATAAGGTTTGCTCACTTTCTTGTCCAATTAGTTTTATAATATGATGTTTGATGCATGCTATGTTCATGACTGCATTTGAATGTGTGTCCATGTGTCTTGAAGCAGCTCATAACTATGGAGTACTTTACAGAGTATCTACTTGATTTGGTCTCTGGATGAGTTGTTTTCTCCAACTTTCAAGGTTTAAGAAAGTTTGGTTATTGATTGATTTTGCTTTGTTTTATAGGTCAGATATTTGCTTTGTTCTGAAACAATTGTTTCAGTAACAGAACATTTAAAAGGTCTTTCTTCCTTTTCCCTACTAGTGGCCCCTCTAGCTCCTCTACGTATTGCATGTCAAAACCTTATTTTGCTCTCATTATGGTCTTTCACCGCCACATATTTCTCAGATGCTTCAATTCTATGCCTTCACATATTTTTTCTCTTCTTTTCCATGTGTTGTGGCCTGTGATCACCCAAGTAGTAAAACAGGCATGACCTGCTATATAGGTTGACAATATAAATAAATTGGTTGAACTTGAATAATGATGTATCTTCTAGTTTATTGTAGTTAAACATAATCTCATTCATCTTGCTGTGTGGTGCCAGGTTTGTTGTTTGTGGCTTTATGTATAGTACGGAGATAACATGTCTGTTGTATGCCTCTTTATTTGTGTTGCTAATAATTATTTCACAAATGGATCAAGAAAAACTTTTGGGTATCAAATATTACTTTCTTTTTTGTCAATCTGGGAGTCGGCTTACAAGCATTATTTTCATCCCAAACACTGGGGTGGAGTTAAGCTTAATTGCTTAAATTCGCTTCTCGATTGAAAGAGATACTGTATGAGATTAAAGCAAAATGATGAAAATGTTAATGTTCCTCTTTATCAGCAGAGCTGGGATTAATGTGCTTGGCTGATTGTATAGATGTTAAAAACTTATCTAGCATTGATTGTGCTGTTTCTTAGGGGTGTTCGTTAAGAGTCCTCCAACCTGGAGATATCCCAAGGGCTCTGCCATTTGGGCAGAGTCTTAGCAGGCACCTTGCAAAACATATTTCTATATCTCATAATTGGATTCACATCTTGAAAAAAGTGACTCTCCTTGTTTCTCATAATTGGAATGACATCCGGGGAAAAGTGACTTGCCTTGCCTTGCCTTGCCTTGCCTTGCCTTGCCTTTTCTTTTGTAACTCATTCTGATAGATGCCTTGTTAATTAAAATTCATGTAATATGGGAATTAATCTGTTCTTGTGGTATACACTACGCTCTTGCGAGCTTGGACTGAGCTTCAAGCTTCTCAATTTTACCACCTTGTAAAGACAGCCTTGTAGCCACGTAATAACACTTTGCAGGGAATGAAAACACAGTTGCTGAACTGAGGATGGTAACCTTCCAGTGACGGTCAAACACGGATTTACTTTGCATGGTGAGAACATCTACATTCTAATGTAGCTCTTTTCCATTCCTACTTCAACCTTAGGAAAGAAACAGGATTAATAAACAAACTTGTTTTTTCATTTATTTGTGTTCTTTACTAACCATTCATTTCGTTTTGCTTACAGCCTATTGCCAAGTAGCGAATGAAGTTCATTCCATTGGTTACAGCACTCAGTTGTTTTAAATTTATGAGATGAGCTTCTGATTGATAATTATTATGAATAATAAGACCTCATACTTTTTAATCATATATATTAATTTAAAATATAAATAAGAGATTAAATTTTAAATGTAGAGGGGTATAAGTATCTGTATATATTTAATTAGTTATTAGGTTGTAAATTTAAATTATCTATGCTAATAAAATTTTTGGGAAACAATGAAATTGATGAGAGCAATCGAGAAAAAGTGTGGTTGTTAGGAGTACTGGAGAGTGAATATTCAAATTTAAGCATTGAATAGAAGTTAAATGCTTTTATTGCGTTGATTGATCTACTGAGAGTTGGTACTTAGAGATGGTTCCAGTATCAAAATGGAGGTAATTCTTTTATTTAATCCTTAATGTATCGAATAGCTCCTCTTTTTTGTGCAGGAATGTGATTGTTGTGGAAAATTGGCAAGAGCAACAACTGTCAGGTTTGCAATTTGCATGGAGTTTTGATTATATATCATTGCATTCTCTCTGTTGTTATTCTTTTATTTTTTTAATAAAATATTTAAATTCCTTCTTCATTTCCATTCCTCTTTTCTTTCTTCTTCCCCCACCAACTTTCTTTCCTTTTTCTCCACTCGATGCTGCGATTTTGCCATTGGCCACCAGCTTGATTGGTTATTCATCACAATCTCTTCTCTCTCTCTCTCTCTCTCTCTCTCTCTCTCTCTTATATATCTATATTATTTTTACTAAATCCAAAATTATTTTATTAATCTTCTTATTGAATCTGCGTGTAATTTACTCTTTTTAAAATTAATATATTAAATTGTTTAAGTCATAAATTAATAAAATAGATCAATTAAGATATTATAAATTATTTATAATTAATATTCTAAATTTTTTAATCAGTGTGTAATTTACTCTTCTTAAAAATAAAATATTATATTATTTGATTTTATATTAATAAAATAGTTATTAGGTTATAATTTAAATTAAAAATTACCATATTAAAATTTTAAATTAAAAGGTTAATATTTTATTTTTATTTATAGCTAAATTTTTATTAGCAAAAGATAGGAACAATATTTAATAGAGTCGATAGAGTGTGTAGGATCAATATTTATTAGATTAGATAGAGAGTGTGTCAAATCAATATTTATGAGAACTATAATATGATCTCCAATTTTTTTATTATAATAATATAAATTGTTATTATTTTATTAACTTTTTTTTATGTATAATAAGTACACCTTTTTATAATGAAAATACTATAAATTTAGATTAAAAAGTTATCAAGATTAATTTTTTATTTTTATTATCCGAATGAGCCAAAGCAATATTTGAGAATGAAAATACACCCACATATATTTTTTTATTTGTACTAATTTAAATTTAATTAAATTGGAATATAAAGCAGTTTTATATTAAATTATTTAATGAATATACTAATAAAATTACTTAAAAGGTTTTAAATTTAAATTAGAAAATTAACACCTGTATAAATTAATTTTTTTTAATTATCAAAAGGATAGGGGTGGTGTCAAAGCAATACTTATGAATGAATGATTCCGTATATCTTTTTATTATCTGTACTAATTTATATTTATATTATTTTATTAGTTTTATAGAATGTATATATTAAATATGATATTTAATTGATATTAATAGTTACGAGATACTAAATTAAATTATAAAACTATACATCTAATTGCAATACTAAATTATTAAGTTAATATATAAAATTGCATCTCTTAATAATTGAATATTAGATTATTTAATTAATATATTAATAAAATTAGTTATTAAGTTATGATTTCAAATTAAAACTTTTTGTAATAAAAATTAATAAATTTATTTATTTTTTTTACTTATGCTAATCAGATGTTTTGTGTCTTATAAAATAAGATTATTAAAAATCTACTAAATAATTTATAATATTAAGAATCAAAATTTACTCTGTAACATAAATACTCATCACAATAATATAAAAATATGATTTAATAAATTATAAACACAAATGTAATACCATTCAGCTTCTATCATTTAATTTAATCATCAAAATTAAAATTCAGATTATTAGAAATTTATTAATTTAAATTATACTTAAACTAGGCATTATATTTTTAAACCTTATTTTTCTAAACTTTCATAAATTATATTAATTAATTATATGAAAACATATGTTACAAAGTAAATTACATAAAGAATAAATTTAATTTTAGATCATACTTAAACTAAGTTGTACATAATATTTTTAAATTTGACTTATTGTTTGATTTGAAAATATTTTTAATAAATTTGACAGGGTATAAATAGTAACGAAATAGATATAGAATTCAATTTATGATATGCAGATTGTAAAAATATTTATAATTTATTAGTAAAATAAAATAGTCACTTTTGATATAAATAATAAAATTTTATTTGTATTTTTTAATTTAAATAAACTCTGATTATACATTTAAATAATTCAAAGGTTCCTATTGTACGTTTCTCATTAATATTTCTGATCCCATGATTTTTTACTTTCTTTATAACTAAATCAATATTTATAAGAATGAAATATTTCATATATCTTTTTGACTTTTTCTTTATTTCTATGCATAAAAATCAATATTTATGAGAACTAATAATATGTTCCCAATTTTTTTATTATTTATACAAATTTACATTCTTATATTTTTATGTATAAAACTACACCTCTTTATAGTGAAAATACTAAATCATCTAATTAATATATTATGTTATAGATTTACATTAAAAAATTATCAAGATTAATTTTTTATTTTTATTATCTGAAGGCATCAAAACAATATTTATGATAATGAATAATATAACCCCCGATATATTTTTTTACTTATACTAATTTAAAATTAAACTATTTATTAACTTTTTTTTCATTAAATCAATATATAAAATTACATTTCTTAATAATTAAATATTAAATTATTTAATTAATATATTAATAATTAGTTACTAGGCTATAAATTTAAATTTAAAATGTATAAACTAATTCAAATTTTTATTTTTATTTATAACTTAATATTAATTATCAAAAGATAGGAGAAGTCAAAGCACTTGAATGGATTATATGATACCGTATATTTTTTATTATTTATTACCTTATATTTAAATTGTTTGATTAATTTTTTTTATAGAATCTTTATATTAAATTACATAGTTAATAGATATATTAATACGTAAATTTCTAAATTACCAGAAGCTAGAGGGGGTGTTAAAATATGTTTATGGGAATGAAAATATGACCTCATTAAATTTATTAGCATTATTGAAATTGTATGTAATTTACTCAATTTAAAATTAAAACAATTAAATTATTTGATATTAATAATTTAAATTTAAATTAGTCTAAATAAAAAATTAATCTTTGATAGTTTCTTAACCTAAATTTATTGTTTAATATATTAATTAAATCATTTAGTACTATTTTATTATAAAGAGAAGTGATTTTATACATAAAAAATAAGAATTTAAATTATTATCATAATCGGACCGGTTAAATTACTGGGTCACTGGTCCAACAGTGGTCTGACCAGTTCAACGGGATATATAATATCCACCCACCTCCTTTGCTTCTCCAATCCTAACTGGTATATATAATATCCACCCACCTCCTTTGCTTCTCCAATCCTAACTGGTAGACGAGTCGAATCAGCTCGTGAGGTTCGATTTTTCCTACCTCTTCTTTCCTTCTTCTTCCCCCCACCCCCTTCTCCTTCTTTTCATCCACCACTAACTTTTTTTCCTTCTTCTCCACCTGATTTGTTATTCAGCTCATCATCTTTTCTTATAATTTGATTGGGTTGGTCAAGTTTCACTGGTTTTGTATGGTTTTATATTAATTTTTTATTTTTATAACATTAATTTTTTATTTTTGTTTATAATTAAAAATTTTATTAACAAAAGGTAGAGGGGTCGAAGCAATATTCATGAAGTATAATTTTATTATTTACACTAATTTAAATAGTTATTTTTTTTTATTATTTATACTAATTTAATTTATTAATATTAACTTTTTTATGTATAAATTTACACATCTTCTATAAAAAATTATTATTTAATATTATAAAATTAATTTTTATTTATAAATAAATTTTTTATAGGGTGTCAAATAGAATGAATATGACGTTATTTATTTTTATACTATTATTGAATCTGTATGAAATTTATTCTTCTTAAAATTCAAATGTTAAATTATTAGATTAAAAAATAGTTATTAAAGTTAAAATTTTAAATTAAAAAATGATTTTAAAGTTATAAATTTATATTATAAAATTCTTAAAGTTATAGGGTCACCATCTTTTTTCTTGTAACATATTTTTGAATTTTTTATAGAATTTTTATCATCACTATAATTATTTTTCGACCACACAGACTTGGGCATAAAGCTTCTGAGCAACTTGGGCCGCACCTACTCCTCTGCTGGACCGATCATCCCTCTGCTGGGCCGTTCATCCACCATTTTGTTATTCCTGATAACGGGATCTCGATAATTTTCCTATTTAAAAAAAAACTAAAATAATGTAACCCCAAATTTTTTTTATTATTGAATATATAATTTACTACCAACTTTCCCCCAGAAAATACCCTACAGCTGTTGTTTTCCAACGTCTTAATCCAACACGGATAGTATCAATCGAAGGACGTACGATGACCTCACCATTTTTTATTTATACTAATTTAAATTTAATTAAATTGGAATATAAAGTTACATCTTTTAGCAGTTTTATATTAAATTATTTAATGAATATATTAATAAAATTACTTAAAAGGTTTTAAATTTAAATTAGAAAATTAACACCTGTATAAATTAATTTTTTTTTTAATTACCAAAAGCATAGGGGTGGTGTCAAAGCAATACTTATGAATGAATGATTCTGTATATTTTTTTATCATCTGTACTAATTTATATTTATATTATTTTATTAGTTTTTATAGAATGTATATATTAAATATGATATTTAATTGATATTAATAGTTACGAGATAATAAATTAAATTGAAAATGACTTAATCTATATATAAAACTATACATCTAATTGCAATACTAAATTATTAAGTTAATATATAAAATTGCATCTCTTAATAATTGAATATTAGATTATTTAAGTAATAAATTAATAAAATTATTTATTAGGTTATGATTTTAAATTAAAAAATTATCACTTTTTGTAATAATTTTTTGTTTATTTTTATTTATAACTAAATTTAGTTACCAAAAAGGTAGGGAGTGTCAAAGCAATACTTATGAATGAATTATATGATCCCATTTATTTATACTAAATTTATATTTAAATTATTTTATTTAAAATTTTATAGAATCTTTATATTAAATTACATATTTAATTGATATTAATGGTTACAAGGTAACAAATTAAATTATATAAAATTACATTTCTTAATAATTAAATATTAAATTATTTAATTAATATATTAATAATTAGTTACTAGGCTATAAATTTAAATTAAAAACGTATAAAGTAATTCAAATTTTTATTTTTATTTATAACTTAATATTAATTATCAAAAGATAGGAGAAGCCAAAGCAATACTTGAATGGATTATATGATACCGTATATTTTTTATTATTTATTAACTTATATTTAAATTGTAGAGGGGGTATAAATGCAATAATAGATATAATTTTATTATTATTATTGAATATATAATTTACAAAAATTTGGATTGGACTGCTTCTGCATTGGGCCCAAAGCGTCATTTCACTGGGCTGCTTGGGCCGCCTCATCCTTCTTCTGGGCTGTTCATCCACACGATTTTGGAGTTAAAATTTAACTTTTTATTGGGCCCAAACAATAATAACATTATGTACATTCCTAATGTGTTTATTTCCCTATTTAAAAAAAATAAAATATTATAATAATTTAAAATTTTATTAACTTTTTTTCTGTATAATTTGAAAATTATTGTTTTATTAATAATTTATGCAAATACAAAATAATTAATTTGCATTAAGATGAAATTATTTATTTGTGAAAATATAATTACAGACAACAATAAATGCATATTTTAATAAATCCATGACCAAAGCATATAATATAATAAATTATTATGGTTGGTCTTAAATATGGATTAATTCAATAACTAAACTTTGCATTTCTTATCCACTAATTAAATAAAGTTTTGCAACTAAAATAATTTATGCCAATACAAAATAATTAAATAATTTATTTTTACTTATGCTAATCAGATGTTTTCTGTGTCTTATAAAATAAGCTTATTAAAAATCTACTAAATAATTTAAGAACCAAATTTACTCTATAACATAAATACTCATAAATACTCAAATTTTCTCATTAAAATTAAAATTCAATTTTCAACTTTTATTTTTAATTATTGGTAACTAACGTATATTATTCTTGTATTTGAGAGAAAAATGATGAAGCGTTAAAAAACCCTCATATGATAATGTTCCCTTGGTACACTCAACTATTAAAAAGTAATAAATTTTTACTCATTTGTCAAGAAAAAATGCAAAAAAGTATAGTTACATTCTAAATAAAGCCACCAAAAATTAAACCGCCTTCGTAAGAGAAAATAATAGTAGAAAAATAAAATTATCTATTTTAATAAATTAATTTTAAATTATAAATATAGTGTTTGTATTTAATAAATTTATACCTATTTATTACTTTCTGAATTTAAATAATAACTTAGTATATTAATAAACTTCGACCATACATCATCATAAATCCACATTTATTTTTTAAAACAAAAATTTGGAAAAATTACATAAAGAATAAATTAATTTTAAACTATACTTACTAATAAATAAAATAGAGAAAACTAAATGATCCAACTTATCTTTAATGTTTAAAATTATCTATCTGATTTAGTTTCATTTTAAAATATAAAATATTATTTATCATATGCACATAAGAATGATGCATCAATTAATAAATAAACTTTGACAACAAATTATAATAATAAATAAAGTTTATTTTTTAAATAGTGAAATTTAAATAATAAAATTAAAATTTTAAATTATAATGAATTTTAATAAACAGATTACTAGAAATTTGTTTTACAAAAATAATAAATTAATTTTACGACTTATTATTTGATTGGAAAATATTTTGATAGACAATAATTAATAAATAACAGTTAAGTAAAAGAATATAACAGGGTATAATGAGGAAAACAAATATAAATGGCAATAAAGAGAAATTTATTAACAAAATTGAGAAAACTATTGTCTTTATTTCTGTTTAAAATTAACAATAAATATATTTAAAATATATTAATAAATATTTACCAATATTTTACATTTAAAATATACTAATAAACATTTACCACATATTTTACACTTACATTTGATTTCTTCGTAGCAATATAAGATGGTGAATCCTTTCAAATTAACCACATAATAATTATAAGATGTAGTAAAAAAAATAGGGGTAATGAAGCCACATTCACATACCTAAATGGAAATACCAAATTGAGAAACCCAAAGTCTAAAGAAAGAAAGCAAGAATCTTGAGAGAAGACGGACGTAAGTATAATTTTAAATGAAAAAGAGGACCTAAGTATAATTTTAAATATTTTTTGGGTGAAAAATATAATTTAGATTTAGAGCATTAACATTCAATCTCTTCTCTTTCTACAACTACCATTATTTTTTTTCTTAAAGACTTTATGAGGTGAAACCCACAAACAAAAAAGCTATAACTCTACCAACAATATCAGAACAAGGACAAAGATACTTACCATTCTACCTATTTCATTACATTATGTCTTTAAACTTAACCTTCACCTTCATTGTTGTTCAAAGAAAGAAATTTAAAACTATGGCAAGTAAGTTCAGTTTTTTAATAGGGTACATAATAATCAAAAGTATACATCTGAGTGAAGAATAACAACCATAGTACCACCATTCACAACAAGCAAATGAGGTATGATAAGCAACTAACAATCATCCGAAGAACTCTCCGAATTTAGGTCTCAATAACTTGACAAAAAGGATTCACATGGCAGAGTAGAAGTTAAAAAATTTCAGACAATCATTGTAGACTATATCTGTAAACTAAGTTCCACGTTTTCACTCATATATGCAAATAAAAAGAAACTGTAGTTAGCAATTAGTAAACAACAAAATTGACCTAAATCACTTACTCATTTGTCAAGAAAAAATGCAAGGAAAATGTATTATATTTTAAGTAAAGCCACCAAAAGTTTACCCAACTTTGCAAGAGAAAATGATTGTAGGAAAATATAATATATTTTAAGTAAAGCCACCTAAAAGCTAAAATTTCCAACAAACATTGTATACCATATCTCTAAACTAATTCCAGTTTTTCACTCATATATCCAAATTAAAAGGAACTGGAGTTGCCATTTGTAACAAATTATCCATTTGTAACAAAAAGAATCTATAACTAAAATACCCAAATTTATCAAAATGTATTCACAGAGCATGAATAAAAATTTATTAATACAGAGAATTAACTTGTGGAAAATTTAATTATATTTTAGGATATATTAATGGATGAATATCATGATAACCAGACGGATAAGATACAAGAGAGAAAGAGCATGCATGGAAGTGTTATCTTCAAGCATATTATATGATCACATCCCCTTGAATACAAAAAACTATTAAAAAGTAATAGATTAAAACGAATTACTAGAATTATTGGCAAATGCTTTCCCCATAAAACACTACAGTAGAGTTACTCGTTTGTCTCGAAGGAAAATGTAATACATTTTAAGTAAAGCCATAAAAAATTTACCAACCTTCCCAAGATAAAATGATAACATGAAAATGCAATATATTTTAAGTAAAGCCACAAAATGATCGTAGAACTTACTGCTTTTTGAACAAACCGCATAACTTACTGCTTTTGGACAATGATTGCGAGTCTATCGAATGAAGAGTTACTCCAACTTAAATATGATAAATTAAAAATGGACAGGTTATACATACAACAAAATACAAGAGAAAGAACCTCTATTGATTCCTTGCAGCACCACGAATAGATTTAGAGCAATAAGATTCAATATCTCCTCTTTCTATAAGTTATTTCTCTTCATCAATAGGTTTTGCGGGATGAAACCCTGAAACTAAAAAGTTGCAATATTCACATACGCTAACTCAAAGAACTCTACCTACAATAAGTGGGAAATATGAGATGTGAGTTGCAGGATCGATGCATCAGGTTTAACACGTAATCTATGTTAATTCTTACTTAAGCTAGAGGAGCACAATTACATTAATTTGTTATCTAAGTAACACGGAAAATGCACTCCCTCATCCTCTTTCTCCTACCCAATTTTTAGGGAACCAAAAGAGCCTTAATTGAGTTCATCCCCTATTCCTTTGTCAGTCGACATCAAAAGATAATAATAGATAGGATTCAGAATGTAACAACTAGAAACAAGAGCACAAAAACAATCATTTTTAAGAGAAATCGAAAAAGAAAGATAAGAGGAACATTCTAGTTAATTCACATATTTATACACCATATGTCTGAAAAGTGGTATTAAAATAGTATTCATGATAATTAAATGAATGAGAACAATGGATCAATCTACATTAATTCACACATTAATTCTTCTCTTGCTATTTTAGAAGAATCAAGTAGATTAAATAATGTGTGAGATAACCTTTCATAAATTATCCAATTTACAAGCTCAATATATGAAACTATATTTTATAAAGTAAATTACTTATATTACCAAATACTTTACATAAAGAATAAATTTAATTTTAGATCATACTTAAACTAAGTTGTTGAGCTCCTCACATAATATTTTTAAATTTGACTTATTATTTGATTTGAAAATATTTTAATAAATTTGGCAGGATATAAATAGTAAGGAAATAGATATAGAATTCATTCTACGATATGCTTTCTTTTTCTCTTTTGTACAACATCCATTTTTATCTTATCGACTCAGGATTTGACCCACAAAATCCATTGTACAGGCTTTTGTCTTCACATGCCTAAGGAATCATCAATATAACAATTTAAATAGGATTATAAAATAAACAATGGATCAATTTACATAATTCACATATTTCAGTATGGTAGGTGATAAGATGGCATCAAGCCCTATCAATGAAAATTCTCTCTCTTGGATAGCATTGAAAGAAACTTGCCACAGGCATGTCAAACGAATACTAAGGATCAAAAAATATTTTGAAATATCCTAGCTGCCATCAACATGTCACCCACTCGCATATTTCAGTATGGTCAGTGAAAAGATGGCATCAATGTTTTCATGACGTACCCAATCTGCTAGATGGAAAGCTTCTCGGGCAAGCTCCAAAAAACAACACTATAGCTACGAGGGAATAAATTAACTCAATTATTGGAATAATGAGCATATGGAAAGCACATATCCTCATGACTTTCATATACTATAAAATCCTTAGCAAACAGAATTTCCTGAAATACTGGCACAAGCCTCTTTAGATTTATATAATTTCCACGTGTGATAAAGTAAATAATAATGCTTCTACATCAGGCATTACAAAAATTGGAAGCCTAGGAAGCAATAAATATCTGTGGAGAACTAAAGAAAAATAAGCCATTGTTCTGTTCCATTTTGGCCTAAATGGCCAACTATACTCAATTCTAGCTGTGATGTGCTCAATTGCAACGCTGTTATTATACGACTGGTTTCCATGAACAAGTGTTCATGGTGTTCCAACCGCACAAGCAGAGAAAATGATTCCAATTTTATTTGAAAAGCTAGTTTGATTCAAGCATTATGAGTTACTATGAGTAACTTTGTGGACGTGATAGAGACTACCAACAACTACGCAAGCCACTTTCTAGATTATTGAAGGAAACTACATGCTACTAACCAAAATAAATTAACCAATAGCCATCTCACTTAAACAACAAACCACAAACCAAGTACCTTTGCATGCACCAACATCATAGGTTGTGTCTTCATCTTACGAGCACCAAAAATTATTTTCCAAGCACTCAATTGTCTCTGCATCCAGAGCAACAACTCCAGTTAGCGAGTGGATATTGCTTTTTAGCACTTGTAGATATTGCATTTTTTTCTTTTTTTCTTCTTTTTTTTTTGTATATATAGCTTTTTTGTGTTTCTTTTTCTTTTTTTTTTGCGCATATTCCTTTTTTCTTTGTTTCTTGTGCTTGTCTCCAAATGCATCTTGAGAAGTCTATTGAAAAATACCAGAGATGTAGAGAGGTCAGCGTAAGACAACCTATCACTTATAAAAAATCGTTGCTGTAGCAAAAATCCTAAGCTACGAAAGAGAAAAAATAACTTAGGCGCCTTCAAGGCGGTGAGTGGATTCCAAAGGAAGAAGAAAGAAAGAAACACAAATAAAGAAATATCCTACCTCCAAGTGATCCCAATTCGACCATTTTTTTGTCAATTTCAGCTACAATGGATTTTAGAGTATATTTCTCCATTTCCCACTACTGCATCTCCTTTTTATATTTTTTTCATCTCAACACCTTCGGATTTTGAAGAGGCTGTAAGCAGCTTCTCTTGCTATTTTAGAAGAATCAAATAGGTTAAATAATGTGTCAAATAAATGAAAAACATGCAAGCACATCCACATATAAACATATTCATATGCAAGCTTTGAGTAATGACTTACTTCTTTCACTTGTTTCTTTTCTTCCATTAGACGAAGTATCTCCTCCTTGGATATTTTCTTTGGTTTCATTGTTTCATATGCCTTCTTTTTCTCTTTTGTATAACATCCATCTTTATCTTGTTGCTCAAGATTTGACCCATAGAATCCATTGTCCAGGCTTTGTCTTCACATACCTAAGGAATCATCAATTCAACAATTTAAATAGGATTATAAAAAAAACAATGGATCAATTTACATTAATTCACATATTTTAGTATGGTAGATGATAAGATGGCATCAAGCCCTATCAATGAAAATTCTCTCTTGGATAGCAATAAAAGAAACGTGTCACAGGCATGTCACACGAATACAAAAAGGATTAAAAAATATCCTAGCTGCCATCAATATGTCACCACCACTCACATATTTCAGTATGGTCACTGAAAAGATGGCAGCAATGTTTCATGACGTAGCCAATCTGCTAGAAGGGAAGCTTCTCGGGCAAGCTCCTAAACAAAATACAACTACGGGGGAATGAATTCACTCAATTATTGGAATAATGAGCATACGGAGAACACATATTCTCATAACTTTCATATACTATAAAATCCTTATCAAACAGAATTTCGAGAATACTAGCACGAGACTCTTTAAATTTATATAATTTCCACGTGTGATAGAGTAAATAATAATGCCTCTACACCAGGCTTACAAAAACTGGAAGCCTAGGAAGCAATACATATGTGTGCTCAATTGCAACGCTATTATTATAAGACTAGTTTCCATGAACAAGTGTTCGGGGTGTTCCAACCGCACAAACACAGAAAGTGATTCTTTTCCATGAACAAGTGTTCGGGGTGTTCCAACCGCACAAACACAGAAAGTGATTCTATTTTTGTTTGAAAAACTAGTTTGATTCAAGCTTTATGAGTTACTACGAGTAACTTTGTGGAGGTGATAAACGACTACCAACAACTATGCAAGCCACTTCCTATATTATTAATGCAAACTACTTGTTATAACCGAAATAAATTAACTATGAGCCATCTCACTTAAACAGCAAACTACAAACCAAGTACCTTGCATGCAGTAGCGGTTGTGTCTTCATCTTGCCAGCACCAAAAATTATTTTCCAAGCACTCAATTGTATGTGCATCAAGAGCAACAACTCCAAGTTGGCGAGTGGATGTTGCTTTTGTTTTTCTTTTTCTTTTCTCTTTTGGATATTGCTTTTTTTATCTGTTGCTTTTGCTTCTTTTTTTTTGAATATATTGCTTTTTTTCTGTTTCTTTTTCTTTTTTTTTTTTACAGATATTCCCTTTTTTTTCTGTTTCTTTTTCTTCTTCTTTCTTTTCTATATATTGCTTTTTTCTGTTTCTTTTTCTTTTTTTTTCGCGGATATTCTTTTTTTCTTCGTTTCTTTTCTCTTCTTTCGTCGATATTGCTTTTCCTCATTCCTTCCTAGTTCTCTTGTGCTTATCTCCAAGGCATCTTCAGAAATCTGTTGAAAAAATACGAGAAAAGTAGAGGTGTCAGTGTAAGACAACCTATCACTTATAAAAGATCGTTGCTGTAGCAGAAATTGTATGGACCAAACGAAACAGGCAAACTGCAGCATTTCACTTGATTCTGCTGCACATTTTTTGTGCACTAATTCTATAAAATGAATTTCGGCAGCAACAGGAATCAATTATGCAGAATAATCCATTTAAACATATTGAAGTCTGCTATTCATTTACGGGAAAAAGTTGGAAATATGGAATGTGAGTTGCACGATCAATGCATGAGGTTCAACACGTAATCTACGTTAATTCTTACTTAAGCTAGAGCTGCACAATTACATTAATTTGTTATCTAATCCTAGTGACTTACGTATTTCCTTGGAACAGAACTATTTTCAAGTAACGCTGAAAATGCACTCCCACATCCTCTTTCTCCTGCCCAATTTTTAGGGAACCAAAAGAGCCTCAAATGAGTTCTTCCCCTTTATCCTTTGTCATTCGACATCAAAACATAATAGTAGACACAACTAGGATTCAGAATGTAAAAACTAGAAACAAGAGCCAAAAAACAATTATTTTTAAGAGAAATCAGAAAACAGAGATAAGAGGAACAATTCTAGTTAATTCACATATTTATACACCACATGTGTGCAAAGTGGTATTAAAATAGCATTCATGGTAATTGAATGAATGAGAACATAGAAAATCTTCATAAAAACGTTCACCAATAGGGGAAGGACAATTACCACATAAGTTTCTTCAGGAACTACTGTAGTAGTTCTTTCCATGGGGTTTGACATTGTGCAATATGTAACTCCTTTCTCCGCAAACCTTGTGACCAGATGTCCTAAGCAACGAAAGCGAAAAAATAGCTTAGGTGCCTTGAAGGCGGTGAGTGGATTCCAAAGGAAGAAAGAAGAAAGAAACACAAATAACGAAAGATCCTACCTCCAATTGATCCCAATTCAACCACTTTTTTGTCAATTTCAGCTACAATGGATTTTAGAGTATGTTTCCCCATTTCCCACTTCTGCATCTCCTTCTTATAATTTTTCATCTCAGCACCTTCGGCTTTTGAAGCAGCTGTAAGAAGAATCAAGTAGATTAAATAATGTGTCACATGAATGAAAAACATGCAAGCACATCCACATATAAACATATTCCATATGCAGTTTTTGAGTAATGGCTTACTTCTTTCAGTTGTTTCTTTTCTTCCATTAGACAAAGTATCTCCTCCTTTGATAATCTCTTTGGTTTCATTGTTTCATATGCTTTGTTTTTCTCTTTTGTATAGCATCGATCTTTATCTTGTCGACTCAGGATTTGACCTACAGAATCCATTGTACAGGCTTTGTCTTCACATGCCTAAGAAATGATCAATACAACAATTTAAATAGGATTATAAAAAAAACAATGGATAGTTCTACATTAATTCTTCTCTTGCTATTTTAGAAGAATCAAGTAGATTAAGTAATGTGAGAGATGAATGAAAAACATTCTCTTGCTATTTTAGAAGAATCAAGTAGATTAAGTAATGTGAGAGATGAATGAAAAACATGCAAGCACATCCACATAAAAACATATTCCATATGCAGTTTTTGAGTAATGCCTTACTTCTTTCAGTTGTTTCTTTTCTTCCATTAGACAAAGTATCTCCCCCTTTGATAATCTCTTTGGTTTCATTGCTTCATATGCTTTGTTTTTCTCTTTTGTATAGCATCGATCTTTATCTTGTCGACTCAGGATTTGACCTACAGAATCTATTGTACAGGCTTTGTCTTCACATGCCTAAGAAATGATCAATACAACAATTTAAATAGGATTACATAATAAACAATGGATCAATCTACATTAATTCACACATTAATTCTTCTCTTACTATTTTAGAAGAATCAAGTAGATTAAGTAATGTGAGAGATGAATGAAAAACATGCAAGAACATCCACATATAAACATATTCGAGGGAAACCTCCATACTCAAAAAGCCTTAAAAGATCACTATATTGGCCGTGAATGTCACGTGAAGTAATGAGAAATATAGATAAGGTCATGTTCATGACAGTTCTTGTGCACAGGTCAGCATGACTCTAAGTTACGACAACTGAAACTGATGGACTGGTTAGGCGAATTGATAGCTAGCTATCAGAGTAAATAAACCAGCAAAAGAAAAGAAGAGCAAAGTGAGTAAATTGGATTTGTATCATGTCGTTATCCCCTTAACTTTTCCCACTTCAACCCACCAAACTGATGGAATCAGAGTGAACACTTCCACAACATTTCAACTTGAGCTCACTATAATGTAGGTTTCATCTATAATGTATGCCCTCACTTCCTCCTGTAAATATCTGAATTTTTAGGAAAATAAAGAATTACACAAACAATCTCGATTCTCATCACAACTTTTCAGCTATCTCTCTCATTTTTGTAATCAGCTTTCTCTTTTGCTCGTTGTAAAAGTCTAATCCTTCTTTGCATCAGATATCATATATTAAGTTTCGCATATTACTTCTTGTGAATGTGCGATGCCCAAAGAATATTATGAGTAATTCCCTTACCTTCTAATTCAGTGCAAGAAACTGCATCTGTTGAGTATCAAGCTGTGTCTTCAATCAAGCGTTCAGATTCCATCCTCCTTAGAGTAGCTCCCTATTCATCATTGACAACCACCTTCATATCAAGAAAAAGCCTCAACCATCAGTATATCACTTATACGTGAAAATGATGCTGCATCACTTGCCTAGGAACATACAAATGCGGCCTATTAAATAATAGCAATAAACCTTGTTGTCGAGATAGAGAATACATAATCACACAGAAAGAACCTAAACATTCACGGCCAAAGTCAAAGCCAAAGCCCCTTCAAACATGAAAGATTCTATCGTATGGAACTTTTTCTTAAGAAATTGAAAGATGCCTACCAGCACTACACATATGTTTTTTCTTGAGTTGCCACTTGCCACAATAATGAAAGTAACATTAAAATATTAATTTTTCATGACAAAGATCATAACACACAATTAGCAATCTTTTTTTTACTAATCATGAAAACTTGCATTTAAGCAAAAACATGACGAGCCAAACAACTCATATAGCTGAAGTATGCAGTTTTTGAGTAATGACTTACTTCTTTCAGTTGGTTCTTTTCTTCCATTAAACGAAGTATCTCCTCCTTTGATACTCTCTCTGGTTTCATTGTTTCATATGCCTTCTTTTTCTCTTTTGTATAGCATCCATCTCTATCTTGTCGAATCAAGATTTGACACACAGAATCCATGGTACAGGCTTTGTCTTCACATGCCTAAGGAATCATCAATACAGCAATTTAAATAGGATTATAAATTAAACAATGGATCAATTTACATGAATTTGACATATTTTAGTATGGTAGGTAATAAGATGCAATCAAGCCCTATCAATGAAAATTCTCTCTCTAGGATAGCACTGAAAGACACGTGTCACAGGCATGTCAAACGAATACAAAAGGATCCAAAAATATCCTAGCTGCCATCAATATGTCACCACCACTCACATATTTCAGTATGGTCACTGCAAAGATGGCAGCAATGTTTTTGTGACGTAGCCAATCTGCTAGAAGGGAAGCTTCTCCGGCAAGCTCCAAAACTACAATACAGCTACGAGGGAATGAATCCACTCAATTATTGGAATAATGAGGATACGGAGAACACATATTCTCATAACTTTCATATACTATAAAATCCTTATCAAACAGAACTTCAAGAAATACTAGGACGAGGCTCTTTAGATTTATATAATTTCCACGTGTGATAAAGTAAATAATTATGCTTCTACACAAATTTATGTATCTTTACATAAACTGGAAGCCTAGGAAGCAATACATATGTGTGGAGAATTACACAAAAATAAGTCGAGCTTTTCCATTCCATTTTGGCCTAAATTTCCTACTATACGCAATTCCAGCTGTGATGTGCTCAATTGCAACGCTGTTCTTATAAGACTAGTTTCCATGAACAAGTGTTCGGGGTGTTCCAACCACACAAACACAGAAAGTGATTCTATTTTTATTTGAAAAGCTAGTTTGATTCAAGCATTATGAGTTACTACGAGTAACTTTGTGGATGTGATAAAACACTACCAACAACTATGCAAGCCACTTCGTATATTATTAATGAAAACTACTTGTTATAACCAAAATAAATTA
>NC_026158.1:905312-947742 GCF_000512975.1 Sesamum indicum
AGCGTGGTATTCCAACCCTTTCCACCGGGCAATCAGCTCAAAATGCGGCCGCCTATATTCACTGCTAATTATCTCTAATATCACCGTCTTGGGAGTTGCAGAAACTATATGAGTTAAACCCGCTCCATGAGCGCCAATGATGACGGCTGCATCTTGGATGGCTCGAACTTGCTCTTTCATGGGCATGTGCGCAAACAGTCCATTGACAACGTTCAATTTACAATCCGAATGATTTGATGCCCAGCTTTTTATAGAATTGAATACTTCTTGTTCATTGATAAGCCTTGTTTGTACCCTACCACCATGACGGGGATGAGCAAGATAATCCTCGCGTCGTACAAAGAGAATGTTATGACCAGAGGCTGACTTGGGGATATGGTGTCTATCCACTGGGAACCCAAAGGCTGCTCTTATCATCTCGCCAAACTCAGACAATCGAGCAGTCTTTTTAGTATCAGGTTTTTGCCACAATTCCTGTGCAGAAGCTCCATAGCAGTCTATAGATTCAGATAGTCCCCTAAATAGGGCAGTTTCATATCCTAATGGGACCAGAATAGCATGGCGAAAACAAACAGGGCTACTAAAATTCTTAGCGTAAGTAAGGCTCGAAAACAATGCCGTCCATGTTTCTTCCAATAGAGTCTGATTTGTCATAGAATATAGCATTTGTTACTTAAAGGTGAGCAAAAAAACACATTATAAAGCACTAAGAAACAGATCATCTTTATCAAAAGCGCACAGGTTATAGACACACTTAAATCAGCAGAAACATCACAGCATACTTTAATCCGTTGCAGAAACCTTTTACAGTTTACACTACACCAGCTTTATAAATAATATCATTGCGCTTACGTTAAATACCTTACGGCCCTTACTTCTCCTATCCGCTTCTGTTTAGTGCTTATCCGACAAATTGTAATTAGCATTATATTTGGTAAAGCATGCATTATGTTACAAAAGCAAAGATCAAATCGCGGAGGCGTACCTGACAGTGGCCATCTACGAAAACTACATGGGGTCGATTGGGCAAGCCAGTGACTCGGGAAGCCACATATGTACTGTACCAATCCGTAACCGTGTGAAACAAGTTTGCATATTCAAACCGGGTAACTAAAAGTGTGGGCTCCTCAATCCACTGAAACAAAGCCATTTAATATATTTAGAACGAGTCCAATGAAATGACAATGAAATTTTACTTAAGCTATGTGCAGTTTGTGATAAATTTACGATTCATATCCATTTCAAAATTCACTAGTCTCACTGCTCACAGAAAGTATATGTAAAACCAGAAGGTGACCTGCTCTAGGAACTACGACTTAAATCGTGGTGCAACAAATTATAACAGACCCTCGAAAAGATAATTTGGTTCCCCCTCAAATGAGAGATTTTCAGCTAATTTATCTGGTCTTGGCACAATAATCTTCAATATTACTTAAACCTTTATCTTTCAATGACTCAAAATACAACATGTTGCACACTGACCACAAAAGGAACACTTCTACTAGTTTAACGAAATAAACATTCCAATGAGATTTAGGTGTTGAAACTTGCATGTTAATCATCAAAAAATGACTCCAAGCATAGCCCCAATCCAAATTCTTCGTTCAGCCTAAATATTTTTCTTCTTCGTTCTATACCGTTCTATCTTATCGGACCAAGCACAGAAAAAGGAAGAAATCTCATGCAAAACCAGCTGAATTTCTAGCCATTAGATGTAATCACAATAGTTTCACCACAAAATTTCAGGTCCAGTTGTTGTATCACTTCACAATATTCACATTCAACTCAAGGTTTTTAGCTGATTATCTCAATTTACATCAGTTGAAATGAAATTAATTCATCCCAGAAGTAACTCTATTTAATGATATCCAAACAAATCTGATTCACTTCAGCCTCCAAAGAACTTGGAATGATCTTTTTCAACTCAATTAAAAACTTTCCATACAAGAACAACAAGATTCTGTTTCCTTATCCTAACACTTTGTCCCATTCATTTAATCTGATCCACATGTATTAACAGCAACCTCTCCTCCGCAAGTCCAATCACCCCAGGTATTAAATGAACTCCAAACAAAAGCAAAAAGCAAAGATCCAAAGCCACCAATTCAACTCCAAAAATCAAAACTTTAACAAAAAAAAACAAAATCCCAGTTAGGAAAAATGGCTTAAACTAACCTCAGAGCACACAAATTCAGTGGCATCAACTGTCCGAATCGAACCGATCAATCCACGCATAGTATGTCTGTCAATATTACTGTCTTCCAAATACTTATCCAAGAACTCCTCATCCACCAGCTTTTCCCCAACTCTTGATCTGTCACCACCAACCTCAATCTCAAAAGCCCCATCGTCAAAATTCGGCAGTTCTTCATCTTCTCCTCTCCCAATCACACTCTCCAGCTTTTCTCCGCCTCTAGACATCGCAATTCTCTCCGGTACCATCCTAATTCTCCCCCCTTCACAAATCGAACTCCTCAAAGTCTCGCTGTAAAAACACCTGAACCACCCGCCGCCGCCGGCGGAGGGCGAGATTTTCCGGTGGGATTCCGCAATGGGCTTCAAAGGGTCGACCCGACGAGTGAATCCGTTCCCGAAATACGCTTCGCAAGAACGGAAAGGCGTTTCTGAGTTCTGGGACCAGGGAAGGTAGGAGGGTAATATGGGCCATGGCTTGACGGAGAGAGGGTGGTGCGGCGGGGAATATTCCGACAAAGAAGAGCTCTTGGAGGGCGACGACTGGTGGTGATCGGGGTGGGAGGAGAAGTAAAGGTAGAGAGAAAGGGAGTTGAGTGTAAAGAGAGAGAGCAGAATCTTGAGCTTCTTGCTGTTCATGGTCCGATGGGCCTCTCCCTCCCTCCCTCTCTCTCTCTCTCTCTCTCTGAGATGTGTATATGTTTTCTTGAATTAAACTTAAAACTTTAACTAAAGTGTGGGTTTAGTTTAGGGAAGTGTGAGAGGGGGACGAATGTCTTGTCTTCCTGTTGTTGAAATTCTGACATTTCTTTTCAATCCACCCCAAAAAAAAAAAATGAAACATGAAACACACAAGTCCTAAACCCAGCCACTCATCTTTCGACACATGGCATATTATTAAATTAGAAGATACTAATCTCATGATTAACATATACTTAGTATTTGCTAATCCTTTTTTGTTTTTTTCCTTGCAATATTATGGGTTGGGAATTGGGATCATTTAATTTAAACACAAAACCTTCTCATATAATTCAAAAAAAAAAAATAGAATAATTACTTATATAATGTGCAAATTCATAGCATTTATAATATAATTAATTTAATATGATGTAATTTAATTGGTGTTATTGCACGGTGTGCTTGTAAATTATCTTAATTTAACTAAGATAATAGGCTAAATTTCATTTTTTTCACGCTCTTTTTAAAAACTCCATGCCGAAAATATCTTTCTCGGATACGACTATTTATTTTTAGAGTAAATTACATCTGTATCTTCTGAGTTAAATCAAAATACATAAACACCCCTTTCTTTTAATAAATTATAAGTTGATTGTGGTGCATTGATCGTATGTGCATAAAAAAATTATAATAATTAAATATTATTTAATAAAAAATTATTTTTATATTATTAGTTGATTGTGGTGCATTGATCGTATGTGCATAAAAAATTACAATAATTAAATATTATTTAATAAAAAATTATTATATAAAAATAATAGTGGTAGAAACTGAATAGTTTTAAAAGAAAATATTTGAACTAGGAGATAGAGAAAAAAATATTAATTAAAAATAGATTAAAATTTTAAAAACAATTTTTACTATTTGAAGGAAGTGGGTAGAAAAAAAAATGACCAAAAATAAAGAAAAAGCAAAAAATGTGATTTCCTTTAATATATAGTATAAATAAATACACTCCTTAGGTTATGATTGCAATACAATTACACTGTCTATTTGAAAGCAAAGTTTGTACAAATACCTTCTAAAAAATATGGCACTAATATCCTCAAGAGATGTGACTGTAATTTTATAAAAAGTATATAATATTTAAATATTTTAGTCTAATTTCAAAATTCTCAGTATAATTTAGTAATTTAACCTTATTATTATTACATATATGCACTTGATGTAATTGGGCAAAGTGGATTAATAGGTAGGATTCAGATCGAGTCGAATATATTATTATTTAAATTTATTTTAATTATTATTTGAGTTTCATAAATTTCGTTTCATATTTAATGTAATCGAGCTCAAACGAGCTGTAGTTAGATCAATCATAAATCGAGCTTGAATAATTTGATATTTTTTAGTATATTTTATTATTTTTCCACTAATCGAATAGAGTTCAAAAGTTTACCGAACTAAAAAATTTATTTCAAGTCTGATTTGTTAAATTTAATAAATCGAGTTGAAACAAAAAATTTTTAATCAATTTTATCGAGTTTTGAATAGTTTAATTTATTTTTCATCCCTATACCTGATCACACCAATTGTGACATATCTACACTAATAGCTTGTGTTTTTTTCACTACTTTTTTTTTTTTTATATATTAGAGATAATTATATTTACATCCTTTACTTATTTTCATTTTTTATAAACCACTTCTATCTTCTTAAAAATTACAGAAATTACCCTAATAGTTTCTAAAACTCCAAAATGCTCCTGTTGACTTGATCAAATTTTAATTTAAACTTTTCAATGACAGAAATATCCTGAATAGTGTTTTGTAATTATCAAAAGATAGAGAGGGTATCAAAATAATATTTATGGAGATAAATAACATGACCTCAACTACTGCCTGTGTGCCCTCATTCCCATTGCCCCATTGAGGCCTACGGACTCGCCCTACTTTCGCCTAACCTTTTACCCTTCTTCGTCATTCTTGGCCATCAAAATATGTATATATAAATGTAAAATATATACATATGAATATGTTCAATTATATACATATTTGTACATTTATATTATATAAACATATATACATATATGTATAATTTATTAATTTTAAAAAAATACAGTTATAAACAAAAATAAAAAATAAATCTTTTAATTTTAAAAATTTAAAATAATTTATACAAGTGTGAGAATTTTTTAATTTAAATTTACAAAATTGTAACAAATTTTTATTAATGTATTAATTAAATAATTTAGTATTTTAATTATTAAGAGATGTAAATTTATATACAGATTCAATAAAAAAAATTAGTAAATTAATTTAAATTAAAAATACAATTAGTATAAATAATAAAAAAATATATGGGACCATATTATTCATTCTCATAAATATTACTTTGACATGCTCTCTACCTTTTGGTAATTACAAAATACCCATAAGGGCATTTATGTAATTATAAAATTAAATTAAAGTTTGACCAGGTCAATAGGGCCTTCTTGGGAATTTAAAAACTAAATGGATAATTTCTGTAATTTTTTAAAAGACATGAGTAATTTATATAAAATGATAATAAATACGGGGTGTAAATATAATTATCCCTTATTATTAATTTTCTTTTTTGATTTGTCTATATGAAAGGACAACTTTTTTTTTAAAAGCATTGTCATATTGAGTTCTTTAGGTTAATACAACGTAAATTTTGTATTTTACCAATTGATGGAATATATATATATATATATATATTCGGTAATTACCATTGATATCCTCAGAGATTATGTCAAATTACGCAAATATTATTATCTTTTGTAAAATTATAATTATACCTCCTGATGAGTGTTAATGTAATATTTTTTAGAGATTATTTGTGTAAGTTTTGTCTTTAAATAAGAAATGTTGTTGTAATTTCAATTATAGTATTAGGGGTGTAGCTGTGATTTTACAAAGAGTATGGGGTCGTTTGTGTATTTTGACTTAATTCATGAAATTCCAATGATATTTTGCATTTATTTAAAAATTATTTTTCAGTGGAACGGCGTCGTCGTGGCGTCCCATTTCCGAATCAAAACTGCATGCAAAGAACACACAACAAAAATACAAAATCCAGCTTTAGTCCAACTCCAACATATCCTTCTTACTTTCATTCCTCAGTTACTTTCAATTTCCGGCCGCCTTCACTTTCTCAATCAAGTCCGCCGCGTCCTGGACGGTGGCGATGTTCTCCGCTCCGCCTTCTCCGATCGACACCCCGAACTTCTCCTCCAGAGCCATCATGATCTCCACCGTGTCCAACGAATCCGCACCGAGATCCGCGAATTTCGTTTGGGGCGTCACCGAGCCCTCGTCGATCGACAGTTGTTTCGCGATCGTGCTCTGAACCACCTGCAGAGTTTCTGGCTCCGCAACGGCGCACGAAATCCTTGTGCTCTTGAAGCTGCGAGATTTTGTTACGGGGATTTGACTGATTCTGGACACGAATTTTAGCCCCACGGCTCTTGGTGTGGTGAGAAACACCGTGGCGCTGGGTTTGGCTCCCGAAGCGATGCGGCCGTGGGAAGTTGTGGCCGCCGGAGGCGCTGGTAGAGTGGAAGCAAGTGAAGCCATCGGACTGTAACTACGGTAACGGAGAATGTAAAAACTTGTTACAGGTTGAGGGAAAAGAACTGAATATATCGTTTCTGAAAATTAGAAGTTGAATATAAAGGGATGGGAGTGGGAAGATTCAAAATGAGGGACGATCATAACAATGTGGATCTGTCTTTTGTGTCCTGTGGGTATGATAATAGCGATGATATTGTTTACATTTATTTGTTTTCTTTTTAGATTTGTCAAGACAATCACTAGGTTGAAGAAAACAAATTTTGGTTTCATTTGTTTAGCATTGTACACAGTTGCCACACCATTTTGATTGAATTTGAACTAATTATATATGATAAGTATAATATATTTATTGTATGATTGATATACAGTTGAAGAAGAGTAACACGTGATACCAGTTTTTTATTGTGTCGATAGTTATTTTATTTTATTTTATTTTTTATATTATGATGTGTTGGTTTATATATTTAATATTTATTTATAATATATTCCAAAGCATGAGAGATTATTTGTTATATGCGCTTTAGGACATGACTACTAGTATTATTGTAAAGAAAATAGGCGCTATAAACACAAAGTGAAGTTTCAATACTGTTGCACTAATTTTTTATGGTCCGTTCCGAAGTTTCAACTATAAGAGTACTAACTTATTCGTTTTTTAAAATTTTATATTTATTGATAAATTTGAACTCGTAAATTTCAAATTTCTAGTAACATTTTTTATGGATTTGTTTGGTTAGTTTCTAATTTAGAAAATTTCAAATTAATTAATTTTAAGTTTAAATTAAATTTTACTCAACATTAATAAATATCAAATTCTTCTAACACATACTCATTTTAATTTTTTTTTTCAAAGTCATCCAAATTCACGTAAATCAATCTAAATATACCTAACTCTTTTTTTATGACAAAAGAATATAAACGCTTGATTTGTTTTTCAATTTGTAACATTTTTTTTTCTAAATTTAATTTAAATTAATTACATAAATACCATTACTAACATCTTCTAAACTTTATGATTTTATTTTATGATCAAAAGTTTGTTTTTATAGGACAATATAAATTTGATAAGCTCTAAAAATATTGTATAAAATCTTTTAAATTAGTTTAAACAAACATTCTCTTTATAAAATTATGAAAGCTAAAAGTAAAACAATAAAAAATTCTAATCAGATTGAGTTTGACCAAACTTGAATCAATTATATAACAAGTAAAATTTACTTTTCGTATGATGTACATTTACGAAAAGTAACCAATCATATAACAAGTATATTCGAATCTAATTTGGATAAGAAATTCCTACCAAACAAGAAGGTCTAGATTTTTTATTTATTACACCGTTGGTTTTGGAACTAACAGCAGAAGAGTGAAAATATCATCAAAGAATGTCTCCATACACACCTGAATGATAACGTAAACAAAAATTTACAACATAGGAAGAGTGAGACCATCAATACAAAGAATAAATTACATCCATGTCCAAACTTCATATTAACCAGGAGAAGAATCAAAATACCTACAAGATCGACCGGGAAAAACAGTCCCTCCCTCAAGTATCTGAAATGGCTCGTCTCCAAATAACCAATGATCATATAGACAAATACAAAATGGCTGGCAAGAAATTACAACTTTTAACCTCAGCATATCAGAAGAGCTGCAAGAAGAACACCAATGCTGCTGAGGATGGTGCTTGCAAGAAGCGTAGGCTGCCCATTTGGTGGGGTTGGGCCTGGTGCTGTAGTGCCGTTGCCAGTGTTCGCAGTAGGGGCCTTCTCCACGACAGGTGGCAGAGGAGGCTCAGTTACATCATTCTCTGTCAGGACCGGGTTCGGGGCCTCAGCTGGAGGCAAAAACTTAGGTGCCATAAGTGAAATAAGACCTGCAGGTTGGACTGGCGTCATGTATAATGGTACTTCTTTGTATCCTAAGCACCGGTTCCCTGTAAAACAATCAGAACAGTGGATTTACACGAGTGCGGGACACAGTTTTACGAGGCATGGCAAGAAACTGGTGCGATTATAAGCAGTCAGGAACAAACTTACTTCTGTACTTAGCAGCTGTTGCAGGGAAGTCCGTTACGACACCATTGATTCCCATGTATGAGACGTGTGTGTTAATCTCTACGTATGCATCAGAAAAGAAGTCCCACGGTTGAGCTACAAACTCATTTCGGAAGTATTGCACATACACTGTGAGATTAAAGGCCTGCAGCTTCGGAACAACATTTGTTTCGCCAGTGACAAAGGCATCATCAGTAGGAAAGACGGATCCTTTGGAGAGGACCACAGAGCTTGCAAATTTTTTTATCTCCAAAATCGTTGAGTTCAAAATGTCACGGACGTCATTGTCAACTAGGTAAACAAGCTCATAATTGCTGCTGCTTTTAAACTTCAACAGAACAGCACTATCGCTGGATCGAATCATAACCTTCTTTGTTGTCTGATTATTGTAACCAGCTTTACTTAAAGCATCCACAACGGCATCAGTTACACCTAAACCCTGCTTCTGAGCTAGATAGGCGGCATTCTGCGAGGTAGGAACCAGAATGTGATGCCATATTTATACGAGCGTTTTCTACAATTTTATTACACACAAAACATGTATATATATAATGTTCAGTACTTTCCAGCATTTCTTGATTCGTTGACATTATATTAAAGTATGAAAAGAAATAGGTAGAAAGATGGGCATGCAGTATGGCCTAATGCACAATATATACGCCACATTTCACTTACTATCGACTTTTCACAATAAAACTGTTTCAAGAAACATTACACAAGTTATGCTAGACTTCCGCATTAGTATCACGTCTTAAACCCTTTTGTGTAAGGTGCAACAAGAACGAGGTCCCAAAGCAAGTTAATAATGGGACAATAGAAATGAGTTTTCCATTCTTCATCTCTAGATGAAAATGCTACTTATTTTCTCTTATTGCTTCTGGTCTCTCCCTTATCATACATAATGCTCGTATAGTTGCAGTGAATTACGGGAATGATATGGATGTAAATTATTATTAGTCTAGTTCATGCAATAGATTCTTCAAGTCTGAAAAATCAACAAAGTCAGGTTTCTACCGAGTGCAATAATATCCTCGTGGTTTCAGTTTGAACATATGCTGGTTACACACCCTGACAAATTAGGTCGAAGATTCTTGTATTAACATCCCAATTCATTGATGGCTTTTCACTTTTCACTGAGGATGGTCAGTATATTTCTTAACAGAGTATGAGATAATGCAGCATGCTTATTGCAAATAAACATCTTCCGAAATGCAAATCTATAAGTTGCATTTGACACTGGTAAAGTTAATCCAGCATAACTACTCACCTCGATGGTGATTAGGACTCCAGAGACAGAAGAGGCATTATTTGCAAATGCCAAGAAGTCAGCTAATGACATTAAGTTCCCATCATTTCTGGATCTTGGATTGCGGAAAAGTGAATAATTTGAATATGGATTCGAAATAGCAGCTGCAACGAAACAAAAATAATACCATAAGTGCAAATCTTGACAAATGTTCTTCAATATAGATGTTGCAGTCAGCAAATGAAATAGAAGAAGCGGACAAAAGGGTGATGAAATTTCAGGTAGATGACAATCTCTGTTAAGTTTCTGGTCCTTCTGTCCACAATCTGATGAAAATGTTCGGCGCAGTATCCCATATCCAAGCAGATAGAGATAGTACAACACAAACTAACCTACAATGTTGTATGTGGCTCAATTAACACATGTTATGAGTTTATGCAACCTCAATGGTAGGCCAAGCCACTGCATTAATATGGAAGCATGCAAAACATATTCAAGCTGTAAACAGAGAATGACAACTGCTCAAAAGCTCTACGACTGTTATCTTCTGAAACCACTCTTCAGTACGTTAGCATTGAGTAGTTTTTACTATAAGAAATGATAAGCATTTTCAACTTCTTGTCATAGGGTTAGATACAGAGTTAGACGAGCCACAATACATATGGGTTTCAGGTTTCACTTACGTTTCAAGGTCTGAATTTGGCTCCATGTTAGATTATAGGTAAAAATCCCATTCTGTATGTTAAGGTCTGGATTATCTGTTGCCAGGTTGCTGAAATCTGATTGAGCAACATCTGTTCTATCCCTAAGGTTGATGGATCCCAAGCAAATAGGTACCCCGTCATTTGTCATTTGAACGGGGCAGTCAAGTATATCTACACCGTCTGATACAGCTTTCTGATACGCCTTATCAGTACAACCAGGATAGTCCCCACTTGCTCCCTCAGATGAAATAACCAATATATTTGCTGCAATACAAGCAAAAAGCAAAAGGATGATAAATCTTGCAATCCAATAGGTTGACAATTTTAGGTGAAACATAAAAGAAATACACCAAACGCTTTTATTATGGCTTACCTTGCACAGTGTCATTTTTGCCAATGTGGGAGAAGCAATCTACAAGAAGAAAATATTAAATGGGCAATTAACATAGAGTCAAGATGAGATAATACATTAGTCAAAGTGCACACTGATCAAATCAGAAAATGCAAATAGAATATTCACTATGCCATATGATATCAAGACTATACAGGAACTAATGTATACAGTGGTTCTGCAAACAAAAATCAGTTAAACGAGAGAGGTGTCGCAAAATATTAAGAAGTGACTTTCAAGAGCAAGGAAAATCAAATCATAAAGATGGAAAATAGTATTATTTTAAAGCTAGACCGTAGGATTATATAGAGATTGATTTCCTGCAAGTAATTCTCCGAGTATCCATACATAAGCTCACTGAATTGTAAGTGCATAGAACTTGTTGATATTAGGACATGGGAAAGATTCACCATATGCCATGACTAGATGAGATGCGAATCAACATAAGGTAGATTTAAATTTTCCCAGTGGGCCAAGTAGGTCGACCAAGGTATTTGACTTGGGCCGTCTTTCTCCCATGCACTTCTAGGCTTATTTCTTTGTCAAATGAAGGCTCAGTCAAGTGCGGGTTGGGCGACCAACTGTTTATGTGAATTGTCCACCGTGAGATCACAAAAGAACCATGCAGCTAAGCTTCTGTATGCTCAATGATCGATATTCAAAAACAACAAACCACACCACCAACAAGAAATTGGAAATAGAATGAAAATAAAACTTAACAGCATAAATCATCAACTAGGCACTTGGATACCACTTGTGTCAAAAAGCATCGATCACTCTAGCAGAGATGGGAGATAAAATTCAAGTAAAACAAGTGAAATGAATATGGCAGGATCAATGGAGCCTATACTTGTTTCAAATTTTCATTGGTTATAGCAAAGACAAAAGTCAAAAAAGATCATTGCTTACCTATGGTTTCCGATGGAGTTATTGGGAAGTCAGAGAGCACTCCATCAACAGAAAATTTTCCGTTGTCAATAAAGTTAAGATACTCAACCACAGGATCATAGCTGTAATCATATGCTAAAGGTGCATCATTCGCAAAGTTAGATGCAAAAACTTCTAGACCCGCTGCATGAGCATCCACGACCAGAGAGGTGTAATTCAGTAAATATTGGCTGTTGTCTACTGGCCATATGTAATACTTGGGAACAAGAATCCCAGAGGCAAAGGTTTTGATAAATGTAAGATTATTCAGAAGTGTGCCGTATGTACTGTTGGTCGTTGGCTCCACATCATCAGGTCCCAGAAACTGGAATACAAGCTTCGTCGGGCCTGTCCTGAATCGTGATACGATACTACGCAGGAAGCCAACCTCTGGCGATGAAACATAATTAACAATCACTCGTCTAGATACAGAAAGAATGAAGCTCCTCATACTCAGATTATGTTGGCTGAAAAATGCATCATGCTGCACAAGTATATCAACGAAAACAAAACTGATTAGGCATCGCCAAGTAATAGCCTACAAAAATCTGAAATACAGTCAAAGGGTTTGTTTTGTCTACCGGTATATTTAACCATAATGCAGGTGGTTTTACTTGGCTAACTACATCATCGACTGTAAGAATTTGCATTGGAGTACCATCAAAATTAGGGGCCCGAGTAAAGATCCTTTGTTTCACTGTTTCAAGTACAAAGGACAGTCAGCAAAAGAAACCAGATATAAGAAAAGACAATGCAAATCATGCAGATCACCAATGAACTAAACTTACAATTAACTGGTGCTAGGTCATTAAGCGTGAAATCAACAGAAAACCATCCTTGCGTGGAGACTCCATTGACAACATAGGTGTTTCGCCCGTTTTTATATACATTATCAATGTCAGAAGAATTTTCCAGCCTGATATCTGGAAAGCAGATTCCAGCTCCATCTTTTGTAAGTTGAACATCACACCACACGTGCACATTTGTCAAACTAGTCTGCACCGCAAGTGAATATGCATAAAAACTGGAATCAGGAAATATTCCTGAAAATCCACCTCTTGCTATGACCAAAGGTGCATCTCCTGCAACAAGAAAATGCAAGGTAAGTTCTTGGACATACTTCATGAAGTTCTTGACTAACAGACTAAGTAAACACTGCTGGTTGTAGAAATCAGGAAAGACCATGATTCAACTTAAGAATAGAAGGATCATAAGTTGTTTAACATAGATATGCAAGACTTCTTTCTGTACCCAAATAAAGAAAGTTAAAGATCATTGCAACTCAATTGTCTCAGCTGTTTGATAATTCTGAAGAGCATACAAAATTTAATTTGCTTAACTATTACAAAACTATCAGTTATCATCCCACCCTCCACACAGAACAAAAATCGAAGCAGGAGAAAGGACTAATGAAACCTTTTCCTTAGCTTCCCAACAACATAATTCACCCAATTTTATCTCTAGGACAAGAAAGGGCAAAATCAAGAACTACACAAAAAGTAATTTTAAGACCATTACTTCTAATCCTGGTAACACTTACACTAACACAAACCCACAAAACTCTCACCAAAACCTCCTTCCATATCAAAATATTCAACAAATCGATCAACTAAATCCCTAACACTGCTTCATTCCTCACATTATTCCACACACAAAACAGCAAAAAACAAACCCAGTCAAAAAAAAAAAAAAAGCCTTGATTAACCATTCCCTTTTTCCTTCCTGAGAAACAACGCAATAATCAAAACACCCACAACACACACACACAGGAAATCACACTACACCACGAAAAGAGAGAGAGAGATCTCTCACCACTAAGTGTTTGCCATTTACTGCTTCTTCCCCTAGATCCTTGAGCAGCAGCCAAGCCCACCGAGGCCGAAAGCAGGAGAAGGGACAACAAGCCCAAGACCGACCGGACCTTCCACATTGCCGGCTGTGTGTTTCCTCCGGCAAAAAGAACTAGCAACACCTCCGACTGAAGTGGGATGTAGCTCTTCCTTCTGCTTCTTGCAGGTAACTATAACAGGAAAATGTGAAGCAGAGAGCAGTACTCACAATGATCCACAGGTTAAAAAACTCTCTCTATCCCTTTCTGGGTCCGGATTAGAGGAGAAGCAGAGAGCGAGTTTCGTGTTCTTGTGATTGTGTTTGTTTAGTTCAGCTTGCACGTTCTGCGTTCTTTTAAGGTTGGAGTTTTCTGTGTAGATTATTGATTTCTGTGTTTTTCTGGGCTTATTTAATTATAATTATTATGGTAGATAGGGAGGTATTAGGAATTAATTAACTTGGATTAAATGAAAAATAATCATCATCAAGAACATAAACAAATACGAGTAATAATGGAAGCCGGTTGTATGTTCTACGCGTTTGTGCATCTCTCTTACTTTGGTTGTCCGAAGCGGCTTCTGTTGACTGCTAGCGCGCGCCGCGGCCCAGCTGAAGTTTTCAGGTGTTTTTGTTATTGCATAATTTAAATTATATTTATTTTAATTGAATAAAAGAGAAACAAAATAAAATAAATAATTGATGAAAACTGATAAAAAACACAAGTTAAAAATAAATCAGTAATAAACAAAACACGTAGATTTTAGAGATAGTTAAATTGTTAAAGAAATATATAAATATTAATTCGAATCCAAGTAAGTGATGACCTAATGAGTTGAGTCAGATATCTTATGTTTGACGTAGGGTCTTTATTCTCAATTGACAGTGGATTGGCTTGCAACTCAATTCGTTAGGCTTGTTGGAGTGACCCCTACTTAAAATCGTTCGAAACTTAAGTTATTTGCTTGAATTATGTCCGGCTCATAGAGTTAGATCTTATCGTCATAAATGCATACATGTCTTATGGAGTTCCTCAATATGTGTACAAGTTAATATATTAGAGATTGTGTGGATGCATGTGCTTGATGGTATTAAAGATCAATTGTTGTCATGACGAGTTGTTGGGTCAAATGAGTAGGAACAAAATCGGCCAGGACAAAAAGACGTTGATCATTGTCCTATTTCGTAATTTTAGGTTTTGAGGGGCACTTTGATCTTTGTGGGGATTTCTAACTGTTTAATCCCAATCAAATATATTCAAGGGTATTTCAATCAAACAATATTATAACAGTCAAAAGTAGTTATTTTAGGATGTTGAACCTTAATATATAGTACTGATATGAAAAAAAACTAAGAAATCATCGTTTCTATAAGGTTCTTATTATTGTTGTCCTAAATCTTGTATTTTGATGACGTTTCACTGTATTGAAAGTTAGCTAACCTAGTGGTGTTTTTTTCTATATTGCTCGTATTGTTCCAATTGATTTATATTGAGCTAACGACTTTTTTTTTAATTTGTACGTATTATTATTTATGGATAAAATTTAAATATCTCGTATTTTAATTGATACTTCTAAACCTTGACATGCTTCTACCTAAAATAATTATTTCTTAGCATGTATTAGTGCAAAATAATAATTAAATTTTATAATTATGGAGTTAAGATTTATATCAATTTTAAATAATCTAAAAAATTATATTGTTGGCTAACCCTACCCCTCAACGGCTTGGACTCGAAGCCGATTCCTTAATGGGGGACGACAAGCTAGCTGGCAAGCACAACATGGGTCAGCGCTCTTCTGTCAACCGCCAGCATGGCGCCCGCCAATTGGAGGGCGTACGTGACGCCAGCCGAACGCGCAAAACGGGTCACGTTCACTGTGGGGCCGGCGTAAACCGGTCCGACCCGGATGAAGGTGGAGTTCGGATCTTTATTGTGGAGTGCAGGTTGCAGAGAAAAGGACAGCGGGTGGGCATTAGTGTGTGGTGGACCACTTCTATTTGCACTGCAGCAGTCTTACTCTTATGAATGAGTCAAACACCACCACCACCTACCTAACAACGTTTTCAAATTACAAACATAATGTTTGGATTTGTTTTCTCAATATTTTGTGAAAATAAAAAGAGAAAAATAAAAATAAGTAAGTGTGTGTTAGAGATAATATATATGTTTGTATTTGTTTTTGAAGATAATTTAAAATAAGTATTATATGTTTAATGTTGTGTTTTGGGAAACAAAAATTACTATTAACTGTCAAATCATGTCTTTTTATATATATTTATGTATATATATTTGTATTTATTCTAAAACAGTTAAAAATACCTAAATAAGGTGTCTTTGAATGATGACAAACATTGGGTATATTTTGACTTGTCTAAAAAATAATTTGTAGATAAAAACAAACATAGTGAAAATGTTTATGTTTGATGTAACTATTTTCTAACTAAGTGTTTGTAATAGCTTCTGTTTTTGAGATTATAATAATTAAATTATAATAAAAATTATAAGTTAAATCGTGATGAATGTTGGAGATGTTCGAAAGCAACAGTGATAAGTAAATAAAAGTTGAAGTTGGAGTATTCGGAAAAATAATTAACTTTTCACAATTTAATTAATAAGCTGTAGAAATTGATAAAAAGTTGTTTGTAGCTTAACTAATTTTATTTAAGCAATTTAAAAGTATAAATTGTAAAAACAAATTGTTTGTAGCTTAACTAATTTTATTTAAGCAATTTAAAAATATAAATTGTAAAAAAAAAATAGAAACACCATTTTAACAACTAGTTGTTGTTTCACGTTGTTCCGGTGTGCATATAATATGTAATATTCGCTCTTTAAAATATATAAATCAATATATTACATTAAAAAAATAAATTAAAATTAATTTATTAGTTAATGTAAAATTTAAAAAGTTGAAGAAGTTAGTTATTGCATCAGTTGAAGGGCATTTTTAACTTCACAAAAAAAATGATGCAACGGTATCATTAACCGTCATCTGTGAGTGTTGAGGGTTATTCCTTTTTATATTAAAGTCGTTATGGCACGCCATCCTTGCGTGCTAATAATAAATAATTGTTTGCGCTTTATAATATACTATAATGAGTAGGGTGGTTGAAAATACACAAGGACATTTTTGGTAATTTAAAAAATTGATGTCACGATATAAGTAATCGCTATTTGTGAGTGAAAATAGAATCATCTTTTTTGCATAGTATAGATATAGAGAAGCTAAGAAGTATTTATTTTCAACATTTGTGAACACCGCCTTAGTATTTTAGCAGCCGAGACAATTTATTATAATATTTTTGGTGAAAGATCTTTTTATCACATTATGATAATATATTACTGCACAACTGAAATATACCCAAATTTTAAATAATATTTTAATTTCATTATACTTTTAAATTCTTAAAAAAATTAATACGTGTAAATCACACTAACGTGCGACACTAAAACATAATAGAATATTTCTACCAAAATATTTTGTACCCGTTATAAATTTGGGTCACATTGAAAAATCTATAATTTTCATGGACTAAATTTTGTAAATATTTATGATAAAATTGAAGTCTACACAATAACATAATCATTTTAAGTAATTTTAAAATATTAAAAAAAATCTTAGTCATGTAAAATTGGATTATAGCACAAATTTTTTATAAATCCAAATATTTTTTGCAAACTTTTTGGCCAAATCGAAATCGATGTTTTGGCTAACATAATTTTAATTGTTTTGATTATTTTGTTAAAAAGGCAGTTAATAATTATGCGAAACGTCATGGGAGGTAATTATAATTTGGGAAACCACATGGGCTGTCTTTACAATTTGGGAAATTTCATTGGGAAGTTTCGTAATTTTTCCAAAAAAGGACGTACACTTTTTCCACATTTGATTTGTTTCCCTTACATTACAATGAGATGTGGATGTATGATGTCTCCAGCGCATGTGATGATCTTTATGATGGAACATGACTAGAGAGCTATGATGCTGCGCATCGGATGATTTTTCCATTAAATAAGTATTTATTTATCGCCCGCCAAAGACTCTCATTTCTCAATTTATTTAATTCATCAAAATTGTCAAATACATGAATTTCACACACAAAAATTAATTCATCAAGATTTTGACTTTTTAAATGAATTTAATTTTGTGAAATTTAAGTTTCACAAAGTAGTGGGTGACAACAAACAGTTGGCTTGCTGTTTGATAACTTAGCCCCAATTTTTAATTTTGATCCATTTTAAATCCTAGTAGATGATTGTCCAAGTTCAATAGTATCATAAAGTTGAAGGGTTTTTGGAGCATTTTAAAATTATTGGTGGGTTTAAAGTGTAAAATAGGAGTTAACACTTTGTTGTTTAAGTTCGTACTTGGGTTAATGAAAAAAATAAAACAAGAACAGTAAGAAAAAGATATGAAAATTGTAGGCAAGCGTCCCATATTGACTGCAGATGAGGAATTTATAAGTGGCTTATAAGCACTAATACCTTCTCCTCCTAGTGAGGTGCTTTTTTAGGACAAACTATTGAGGCTCATAGGAAGTTATAGAAGACAATACCTCGTACGTCGTAAGTTACATCCTTCGTGCCATATGTGGGAACATGGCCATGTACCCCTCCCAAGCTCCCCGTCCGTTTGGAGGGCTGATGATGTTGAAAAACATCCCAAATTGATTATAGATGAAGAGTTTGAGTGGTTTATAAACTCCAAAACCTCCTCTCTCCCCAGCGAGGTCGCAAACCGCATCAAGAACTAACAAATTTGATGTAAAATGCATAAATACCGTGTGGAATATTATGAGAATAGTGAGTTTGGTAGAGAATGAGTGTGAGTGAGCTACATGTCATTCATGTCCTACGCGAATAGGATCAAAATCTGTAACATTAATAGGAAAGTGACCGATTAGGGGGAAGTAGTTGTCTACTGACTCTATCAGAAAATTTTAGTTGGCAGGTTTATCCCTTACTGATATGTTCTAAGGTTGGCATATCATTTGAGGTGTGAAGCGTTGGTGATATATTAATCGAGTTAGTCGGGCCATCAATAGGATGGAATTGAGTCTGGACTAGCTCGGTGTCATTAGCAGGTTTTAGTGTGAAGTGTTGCTAAGTATATTTTTTGTTTATTAAATATTAAAAATAAAAAACTTATAAGATGCTTTAAAATAAGTTGAGTAAATTATTTTTAAAAAAAAAACTTATCTAAATTCAAGAGATTTTATTCTAAAACCTTACAAACTCTTTAAAAAAAAAAAAAGAGAGAGAGAAAGACAATTTTTAGAGCTTATAAATTTTGAAATATTTTATAAAATATTTAGAAAAACTTATAGCTGAACACATCCTCCAAATCATGGATGGATTGAAGACTCAATCTACTTTTATTAGGTCTTGTAAATGACCCCTCGACAGAAACGGACAACATTAAAACAATGTCTAATTAAAATACAAAAATTCTTGACATAGACATTTGGGGATTTTTCTATTTTTGTTAGCTGATGTGACATTCACGGAATTGATCTGCTCGTTTCATACAATACGTTTCATACAATTTTGTAAAATTATATTTATATATATATATATCCGTTTTTTGGTCAAAATCAAGGGTTTAGGTATGGAATAAGAGTAAGACTATATGGAAAAAAACAAAACAGTGTTCATATATAATTTTTTTAAAAGATAAATTACAATGAGTTTTTTTAAATTTTATATTAATTACAATATTCTTTATTATTTGAAAAATTATAAATATTATTCTAAAATTACAAATATTTTATTAAATATTCAATTGTGAGAGCTCATTATTGTAAGTATTTATTAAGATATTTATAATTTCAAAAAAATATTTATAATTTTTCAAATAATGAAAAATATCTGTAATTAAGACAATATCTGAGAGTTTATTATAATTTTTCAAACACCGCTAATATGAAAGCTATTGGCTGTTTGTGTGAAACCTAGCCCAACAACAGCTGGACTCAAATTGCGTGAATGTGGCCCTTTTACACCAGCATTTAACAATGATGAGGGCGACATGTAGACGTGTTTGAAAGCTTATAAGATATTGAAAATATTTAATAAATATTTTTATAAAATAGTGTAAAAGATAATATATATATATATATATATTAGAAGTTTATAAGGTTTTGTAAAAGAATAGTAAGAAATTCTTAATAGACTTCTTCAATTTTGAATATATTAATTATAAAATTTTTATAAATAATACTTTATGCGTCGCATAGTAGAATTTTATACAAAAAATTCAAGAGCTTATCTAAGTCTATTTCTAATTAAACATCATATGACAGAGATTTCTATAATTAATAACAGTCAAAATACCAAAAACCTTCATTAAAATATTGAAAATGATTTGAGAGTTTCTAAATTTTCTGCTGCAAATAAGCCGTCAAAATGAGAGCTTGGAAGAAGTTTCTACGAATTTGTGAGTTTTCTCCCTTAAAAATTTTAGAATAACATTTACACCCATGATCTATAATATATTTATAAAAACCACATCTATCTTTTAGATATTTACAAATATACCCACCATAAACGTTAATATCATTTAACACAAACCATTCATATTTTTTTTTTTTATTTACACGGACACCCTCATCAAACGCCAATATCATTATATGAACTACCTTATTCTTTTGTTGTTAGGAGTGGTATCTATCTATATTAATAAAAAACAAAAATAATTAGTTAACAAATTATAGGTTAGCTGTTAAATATAATTTTCCCAATTTTTTTATCAAATACTTTACAATATTCTCAAGCTTAATAATAATTATATTTACAAATAAGAAATATAAAAGCACCAAAAACTAGAATAGAAAATTTCATTATTTCAAGTGCAAATACAAAAGGAAATCCGCAGGGGGCCGAAAGTTGGCCAACCCGCCCAACCCAACCACTCAAAGAAACGATCAAGCAGAACATTCACAAACACAACTTGTTTTCTGCGTAATGACTACAGTAGAAAGATTAATAAGTTATATTTCTTTCATCGCTCCCGACGTGCAAATATCGACTCTAATGGTAAAAGTATTTAACACACGAGAACCAGACCAAGTATAGACGTTAACGTTTGATTAACGTAAATACTTCTTGGTACATTCGCGAGGAGCTTTCAGCCCACACTTTTTGGGCAATGCCAAGGCTTTGGCGGGATCTACACCAAACTTGCTGATCTCGGACTTGTAGTTGCACAAGCAGTGGAGGTTGGCCTTGGAGATCACAGAACAACAACTCTTGGTTGGCCAAGGTGGTGACTTCCCGGTTATGGCAGGTAGGCACTTTACGAGTTCGGAGACGCTGACGTTGCAGATAGTGGATGGAGTGGCTGCTGCTGCTGGCTTACCCATTCTGATTGAAGTCTCCGGATTACGTCTGGGGATTAATTCTTGGGAATGTGGGTTTTTTATAGTGGGGTGTGTGGAGAATCTGTTTGAGAATCAGACAAGTTTGGTACAATCTCTTCATGTGAGCCCAGGACCCAGCTAGGCAATTAGGCAAATGATCTTGGACTTTTGCCCCTTTACTTTTACCTTTAAGGCAGGTTTCGTGATATATAAATTCACCCTTATTGGAGCCCGTGATGTTAAGAGAATATTTCCAGGTGGGCACGTGAAACCCCAGTTTCGGTGGTTGCCAACATTGATCAGTCCGTTGGAATACAGCGATCAGACGATAGAGGATCACCATTCTAAGCAGTGAGCGTATTAGAAACTTCAACTTTTCAGAATAAGCAATGAAAAAAGAAGAGTAATGAAGTGATATCAAAGCAAAAAGGGTTCTCTCAGTGGTGGTTGTTACCGTCTTTCAAGCAGGAGAAGTCGGAAATGAGCTAAACAGCAAGGTTCACGGTCGTCTTGCCTTACCAGTTACCAGTGAACAAAGGCTGTTGACGTACTAAATTGAAAGCATCAAGAGAAAAACATGTAAAAATAGCATATTTGTTGAACCTCTCTTCCACAGGATAAACGGTGAGGATAACATCACAAACATCAGCTCGTAATTCAGTAGCCATCCATCTGAAGACTATTCTCTGTTTGAAGTGACAAAGAACCTAGCAACCAATGGCTCACAGTATGCTTTTAACCCTATGGCAAATATAACAGTAACTTTTCAGGAAAGCACTTTGAATGAGCTTCCCCTGAGTGAAGAAAACTGACTTGACAGTTTTAACAACCAAGGCAAACTCTTAAGACAAAAGACATAATTCAATTTTACATGCAACACAAGTAAGCAACAAGAGCCCAGTCGTTAACGAGAAAAGGTTGTCAAAGCATCTTCAAAGAAGAGATCAGCAAGCATATAAACTATATTGTAGCGATATGGACATAGAGTTGATACATCAATCTACACAACCAGAATAGTAGCCTATAATGTTCTTTTATACAGCTGGTTCTCCTACCGTCAGAGCATATTACATCATGTAGGAAAGTCCCTACATGCAAGAATATAGGTCTGGAACTATAATGACCAACAATAAACTTGCCATTCGCCAAGGGATATGTCTATTCATAATTAACCTACCTCATAACTTTCTACCACCACAATCATGACTCTAAACAATTGAAAGAAGTCAATGGAACCTTCTCCCCAGGAAGCATTTGGGATGATGTTAGAACGCACTAAGTTAGCATTAACATCATATATCTGCAAAGTACAACATAAACCATCAGAAATCAACCTTGGATGCTATTGAATTCTGTGTTTTGACTACATATCCTTCATAAATGTTCCTAAGAAAGTTCCACGGAGAAAACAATTGTGCTATTTAATATAACATGGTTCTGTAGAAATCATATTCAAGTTTGCGGTCATAGAATTGGTAAGGAAAAAATCACTCATTACAGTCTCCTTGTTGTTTTACTGATTAACTCGGTGAATTATATTGAAAGTAGCAAACAAGTAGACTAGGCAGCACTGATTAGTACCTTCTACTTACCAGTCAGTGTATCTTCATGATTTTTTGAATAAATGGTGTTGTGCCAACATCTCAGGTATCCCCAATGCTGAAATGCTTTCACACCCAAGAAGCTCTTGTAGTTTTGCATTACACAGGATGGTCGTTGAATTTAAAGGATCCTAACAGAAGCAGAATACAAAAACATTTTGAAGCATAAAACTGTAACTTACTTCTTTACTTAATCTATCCTATAACAAAAAGAAGCCTCTCAGAAAGATAGAGAGCAAATACTGAAAAGCAAAAGCTCATAGGAACAAAGACATTTCAAGATAATGAAAAGGGCACTGGGCAACTAAGTTTCCAAAAAAATTCACATAAGAGATCGCCATCACCCAGTACCAGAAGATACACAGATAAGTGAAATTACAAACTACGGATTTCATATGCTACTTAGCTCATGGTTTTAAGTGCATCAAGCTGGACGTTATGGGTGAAGAACCTGTAGGAGACACAGCACAGAAAACATGCACAAAAGAGACTGAAGAGACATTTCTCTTGCTTCTTAGAAAAGCAAAGAATAAATCTTCAAAACCAAAGTTACTTTCAAGCATACAGGGAATGCTGCCAAGTGAAAATAAAATATCTCATTCTGGGGATGATGCCAAACTAGGAGAATAGTTGAGCAAAGAAGACAATGCTTAGTATTATATTACTCTGTTACATACCTCAAGTTGGTGAACCTTTATGTACTCCCACATCTGCCTTAACACTTCTGCTTGTGACATCTCCCTCTCATCAGTTCCAAAGAAATTGGCAAGTGCTTCAGATATTATCACAATTGGAACAGGGTCGTCAGTGTTTTTCTCAGATTCAACATCAACCTTCAGTTTCTTTTTGTTTTGAGTTGTCTGTTCTGTGAGAATAAAATATAGTTTTATTAAGTTATCATAAGCATGAAAGGAAGTTACTGGAAGGCGAGCATGAAATGAACATCGATACTCAAATCCATACTCGTGGGCTCAAGAGCAGTTATATGTTTAGCTAGCAACTTATTCATCTTGAACATGTCAGTACAATCAGTCTCAAATACCAGGCGGAGCTCATCATTGCAAATTATCTTCCTTTTATTGTTTGGGTCTTGAAGGTTGTTTTTCCTTATGTAAGCCCACAACTGCTTCACAATCTGCAAAGAGCACTTCTTGTAGGAGGACTGTAGTTCTCAGAGAAAAACAACGAAGCAAGGAAAAAGTTTGTTCCTGAACCTCAGTTCTAGGCAGGGTTGGCTGGCCAACAATGGTTTGAAGTACAGGAGAAACACCACACAGTTTGTTTAGGCCTCCTGGACCACCTCTTCTTTTTTTCCCCGTTGGAGCGCTGCAGAAGTTGGTGCAAGCAGAGACATGGAACCATTAGTCTATAGTAATTAGCTATAAGAATGCCAGCAGTTTCAAAGGAAGGTTCAAGAAGGCTTATGAGAATTAAATCCTTGCTAAATTTGCTACTGCGTGGTTCTGCACATAGATGGTCAAAATTATATTCGGAATGGTATAAAAACAAATCAACAGCCAAAGTACCATGCCTAAATGGATACATCATTCATGGAGCCCGCAAACACAATTTCTACATTGCTTAAGGGTATGATGAACAGTTTCTTGTTACAAGAGTACATATACAAACAATAAGAGGATCGGAACTAACGAGGCAATGCTGAAGACCATATTAATAATCTACAGTTTTGCACAACCGAAATTCATAATAGCATTTTTAGACTCCCAAAGAAATATATATTACCACAAAAGAGCAAAAATTATTTAGAGATATTTCCATTTTGATGTCAAAAGGGTCAGGAAGTTCCAGTCAGTTAATGATCACACAGAGTTACACCTTGTCTTAGCATGAATCAATCATTAAATATACATTGATGAAGCAGCTCTACTTGACAAGGAGGATAGAAAATAAACAAAATAGAACTATCAAGAACTTTGCCAATCACAAAGTAAATGTGTTCCTTTGATACGTTAGTCCTCCATAATACTGAAAAGGGGCAGACTCTCCAGGAATTCTTAGCAGAAGGAAATGTTTTTCTTCGAGCAGCAGAGACACCATTAACACATAGAGTTTAAAAAAGAATTTGTTCTGTGGAGCAACTACTTTCTACTTATATCCAACAAGCCGTGAAGACAATCAATCAGGAGTCATTAGAATTCAGAAATATATTACACCATTCCTGGTAAAGGAATAGTTAAACTACAGAACATAATTACACCATTCCCGAACTCTTTCATCAGTCCTCGTCCCAGCACCCCCCATCCTCCAAAAGAACCTTGATTCTGCGTGCTTCAGTTTATTTCATAACTAAAAGTAACAACATTATGTTACCCGTACAAAAGAAAGTTTAAATTTGAGGATTCTATCCGTTCAGCATAAAGACATGATCTTGAAAGCAACTGAACCCACGAAACATGAAAAGTAACTAGGACGTGAATCTTTAGGGGAAAAAAGGAAGACAAGGAACGGCAAGCCCTTTGGTTGGTGAGAAATCGACGGGGCAGTTCTTAGAACACAGAGAACAGCCGAGAATATCCGAGGCAACCAAATAACCAACTTTCCAACTTTTTTCCAGAAAACGGGAAATAAAAGAGATTTCATAAAATTCAAAACCAACCTCTCCTTGGCAGAGACGCTGGCCGCAGTGACATTAGGTCTGGTCACCACCGGCGCCGGCGGAGGCTGCGAGGACTGTGGCTGAGGTGAGGAGGTTAGGCAGAAGCCGTAACCTTCCGCAGGATGATGCCCGGCCAAACTCGGAGGCAAATGCGAGGAGGGAGCGGGGTGGAAATTGGGGTTTTGGGGGAGGGTAAAATGGTCCTTCTGCAGGAGCATGAAATTGTGGGACTGGGACTGACGGAGGAGGAAATGGTGGATATGGCTGCGGATGAAGTCAATTTTGTGGCTCAAATTGACACCGAAATTGGACTCCAGCTGCTGAACAACGCCGTTGAGGGAGGCGAAGGCGTTGGTCTCGCCGAGGAGAGACTCCAAGGCCTCCGCAAGCTGCTGCTCCGTCACCACCATTCCCGCCGGCGTCGCTGCTGGCCCTCTTTCACTCATCAATTAACCAATTTGCCACTCCCCTGCTGTTGCTTCTACAGTAGCAGCCAGAAACTAACGAACCCTCTCTCTCTCTCTCTCTCTCTCTCTCTCTCTATTTGCGTGCCCGTCCGATTTCCACTGTCGCTCTCTCTCTCTCTCTCTTTCTCTCTCTCCGCTTTAATGTCTCTCTCTCATACAATGCTGAAATGACGAAATAGCCCTTCCAAAGGATTGGGTCACAGACGAGGTTTCGCGGTGGCTTGTAGGAGCCAATGAAAAGTAGGCACGTCTTAGGATTATCCTGAATCCGAGTGGCAGTTTTGGCACTGCAGGTGCAACATATTGATACACTCCATCAGCGTGCGGAATAAGAAAAAACAAAAGAAGAAATATACCTATGTATTTGTTAAGAAAACATTCGTTATGTTTGGATTTGTATTTTAGTTGTTTTGTTTTGTGTTTTAGAAATACAGAGAGAAAAATAGAGATAAGTGAGTGTGTGTTGAAAATAAATTATGTGTTTGGATTTGTGTTTTGAGAAAATTTAAAATATTTTAAAATAAGTGGTGTAGGTTTGATATTGAGATTTGGGAGACAAAAATTACTGTTCATTGTCAAACAATATATTTTTATATATATATAAGTATTTTATGTTTAATGTTGTACTTTTGGGAGACAAAAATTACTATTTATTGTCAAATCATGTTTGTTTTATATTATGTATATATATATATATATATAAATGTGTATATATATTATATATAGAAAGTTGAAAAATAGAAAAACACGCAGATAAGGTGTAAAAATACAAAAACAAACATTGAGTGTATTTTATCTTGTCTCGGGAAATGCGAAAACACAAAACCAAACAAAGCCATTTGGTTTTATTTTCAGTCCATCTTCAGAATGCACCGTCCCATGTTTACCTTCATGTAAAAACACTTTATTTGGTATTTTTTTTTATTTGACATAAATATATATATAAAAAATATAATTTGATAATATATAGTTTTTCTCCCGAAACACAATCTCAAACATACAATACTTATTTTAAATTATATCTAAAAATAAATTTATACATATATACTATTTATAATACATACTTATTTATCTCTATAAAATACAACAAAATATTTAAAAAATAAATACAAACACTATGTAAGTACGTTTTTAGGTTAAATATGAGTATTAGTTCTTTGTCTTCTCTGTTTACCTTTGAAATACACTTTTATTTTTTAAACTAGTGGTATGTTGTTTTTCCATATATATAATAAATATTTTAAGATATTTTATAAATAAAAATAAAATATATAAATCGATAAATAAAGGTATTGTCAATACAATAAAAGATTTCTATATGTGGGGTCATTTTCACTAAAATTAATTCTTAAAATTATTTAATTAAGAATCCAATTATTATATTTAAAAATTAATGCAACGATATTATTAATCATTATTTATGAGTGTAAAGGGTATTTTTTTTAATATTATAATATATATATATATCTCTCATTAAAGTTATTAAAAATTAAATTTAGCAAAATCTAAAGTACAATAAATGAAATATCCACGCCTCAACCTAAAAATTTATTTTTATTTTTTCATCTTTAATTGTTATTTCTATAACATGAAGAAAAGAAAAAAATATTGGTAGATTCAATTTAAATAAAGCATCTTTCTTGATCTTATAAAACCACCCCCCAAATAAATATCAAATGGAACAGAAATTACAATAAAATTTAAAACAAAAAAACAATTCACTTAAAAATATTAAAATAGAATGCATGCAATATATACATAACGATTTAAATTCATTTTGACCCTATGTGATATGAAAAAATATCAAAAAATTTCCTATAAAAAATTAACTCTATGTTATGAATAATGAGTCACACTGCTCCTGGTCAATCTGAGCTTATTTTTTTTAAAAATAATAACTGGAATGCCCCTCCAATCAACCTAAGCCTATTAAAATTTCATATGAAAAAGATTATTTTTTCAGTCCGTTAAATATTCTCAATATTGATTTGAGTCTGATAATTATATCCATTTTTTAAGTCTATTAAGTTTCAAAATTAATATTACTCCTCCGGTGGCCGAAATTTTAATTTTTAATCGAAAAATAGCATGACAATGCCAATCAGATATTTTTTAGGAGTTTTTTTGTCCTATGTCGCTTTAGAAAATGAGTTGAATGATATGTTGGATGTAATTATATTATATGAATTATTACAATTTATAAAAATAAATCTGTTTATAATAAAAATAATACATTATAATTATTATAATTATAATTTATAAAAATAAAATTATTATTTAAAAAATAATAATCAAACCCCTCCACTTCTCCCTGTCTATAAGCTTGTGACTTGATCCGCTAGCGCTGGTTCGATTCCTGCTTGCGAGAAACGAAAAATGAAACGATCTACAGGGATTTTATGCTTCTCATCCATTCTTTGAGTGAGTCGGGTCATCGGTTGGCTTGCTTCACCGGTCTGGCTCATCGGCTTCTTAATGACTAAAGCGGAGTCGGAGAGGCTCAGCTGGTTAGACCCTACAATCACCCTCCTTCCCTTGCTAACCTTCCCACGCGTACGTCATGCCAAAGCTTTATCAAGCCTTTGAAATCGATTCAACTAACCGCATCCCTTGTGTTGTGCAAAAAAGACCAGCTGACTAGGTGAAGCTTCTTCTTTTCGCCTTCTGATCATAGAAACTTTGGAGAGGCTCGATGTAATTGAGCTGCTGTCGGAATTTTGAAGCAGCTAAGGAAGTGGTTGGTCATGCATGACTTACTTGATGAGTGTGACTCTTCTGGCAAAGCTTTCTAAATTACTATTCGGCGAGCTTCGATTCTCGCTATCGTTGACTTCAGGTGGTCAATTGTGCTGCGTCCAAACACAGGCAGGATACCCTGTTGGGGTTTCCCCTCCCTCTGACAAGACCGGACTAGGGGAGTGAGGGGTGCTTCTCGAGAAATGGACCATGCACTTAGCAAGGTTCGCTTTCTGGCCTCTTTCTTTGTGGCAATCCTGTCATTTTTTCCTGATGGTCTTGCAGGAGAAGGATTAAGCTTGACCAGCGGGAGAGGATAGGGTTTATAGACCTACTTGCGGTCAATGCACGTGTATCACAATCTTTGGCGGGGGATTTCTGGATTTCTTCCATATCAACGGGGTCTTGGACATAACTACTTTCCTTTGATTGGCAACCAAAAATTGAGAAGAAAGAGTAAAAGGGCGCAATTCTTGGCCGACATTCCGCTTCTCATATATAATAATTTCATGCAAAAACCGCATCCATCTGCACACAAATTTTGCACTACATTCTTCCCTTAACACACATCGGATCACCACAAATCAAGAACCATCAACTCTTTACCCTTTTCCCATCACAATTAATCACCCGCTCATCATCATTTTTCTTTTTTTCTTTCTGCATGCAGTTTAATTTTCTTACAGAAGTCATGCAACGTTAAAATCTCCAAATCTCTCACCCCAAGAGTCTCAATTTTCCCAGCTTTCTTGGTACGTATGTATGTATATATTGATTCTTGATTTTGAAAAAAGAAAAGGGGGGGCAATATTGTGATGTATATATGATTATAGGATTTCTGGGGGATATTGAGCTGTAGTGTGTTTTGTGTTGGATGAACGTACGAGGATGGAATCTGATGGAAAGAAGAAGGAAATGGATAATTCAGACAGCGAGTCGAACAGAGCGCAAGATCCGGACGTAGCGTCTGATTCGGAAGGGCGGATAAGCAGACAGCCGTCGAGTTACGCAACTGAGGATGATGACGAACTGGCGGCTAACATTGAGTTGGGTCCCAAAGTGAGCATCAAAGAACATCTTGAGAAGGATAAGGTCTGTTTACTTACATGCATGATCATGACATCATTACTTAGTTTGTTTTGGTCTTATTGCATGTAGAATTCTTGCATGGATTTTCATTTGATTAATTTTAGGATGATGAGAGCTTGAGGAGGTGGAAAGAACAACTTCTTGGAAGTGTTGATGCTATTGTTGTTGAAGGTAATTCCATTTCCATCCTTTCCCCCTTTTTTTTTTTTTTTCAGCAAATTCATTGATATTCCGTTGAGATTACAGTCTAATTATATAAGCACTCACATTCTCTACAAAATTACAAGTACATCTCTTAGGGAGTGTTGGTATAATTAGGTTATCTCAAGGGGTGTACTTGTAAAATTTATCTCTATATATAGAAGATATACTTGTAATTATAACTATGTTATCTGGGGTTGACTTGCACTTTTGGCAAAGATTAAGATAAAATGTGTTTGTATAATTAGATTCAATCGTAGTGAGTGTGGACGTAATTTACCTTTCTTAATAAAGAGAATTATCATGAGAAAAATCGTGATATTTTTAAAATGATATATATATATATATGTATATAGCATATCATGTTTTTAAAATAGAGGTTTTTTCTATTTACTTTTGTGCTTATAGTTCGTTTTATATTCTACTCTACGTATGTGACACGTGTGTAAAATTTTTGAATTAATGTATTTATGAAAGATTCATTCTTGAGAATTTTCAGAGAACCAAGAACCAGACGTAAAAATCTTGAGCCTCACAATCCTATCTCCGGAACGATCAGACATCGTGCTACCAATCCCAGAGGGTGAGAACCCTAAAGGATTGTGGTTTACACTCAAGGAAGGCTGCCGTTACCGGCTGAGATTTTCCATTAAGGTCAACAACGACATTGTTTGTGGCCTCAAGTACATTAATACTGTCTGGAAGACCGGACTCAAAGGTATGTATTTATATATGTTTTTCTAAGTTTTCGTCATAATTAAATTAAAAAGAGAGACAGAGAGAGTGTATTTAAATTTCAAGTCTTAAGATACTTTCTTGCATGTATGTGTGGGAAAATTATAGTTCTTATTTCATATGTATGCACAGTTGATAGCACGAAAGAAATGCTGGGAACATTCAGCCCTCAGGTAGAGCCGTACACACATGAAATGCCGGAAGAGACTACTCCCTCTGGAATGTTTGCTAGAGGATCATATTCAGCAAAATCAAAGGTATATTACTATATCGAATATATTTCTGCACCAAGTTACTATTATCTTGTACTCCATTCAACATACACCACGTGTATATGTAAAGTATAACATAAAATATAATATCAATTTACAACAATCGATCTAAATTACTGGTCTAGATAGCTTTTCATTATATTTTGCTTTTATTCTTGTTCATGTGCTACATGAAACAAAAAATATGTCATTACATGCCAAAATCAGTACATCCTGAAAATATTATACTTTCATTTTGCATACTCAGTTCGTTGACGATGACAACAAGTGCTACCTAGAGATCAACTACACTTTCGACATCCAGAAAGACTGGCCCTCCACATAGGTTGCACAATTCGGACAACCTCAACCTCAACTACTCATTGTCGATCAACAACATTTTAGTCTTCTCTACCTATTTTTTTTGTTTATCTTGTTCTTTAATTTTCATCAAAATGTTCTGCGAGTCTGAGCTCTTTGTTAGTTGTTGCGCTAGTTTATTTTCGTCCAGACAGTTACAACATTAGATATGCATACGTACGTATTTGTAGTTTGAGTATTATAGAGTGTGTCTGAAAAGAAATTGAAGTTAGGAGTCATGACGAGATTGACATGTAACACAACTAGGTTGTCGAGAGAGCTCGGGGGTTAATCTTCCCTACTGGAGTATGCAAATTGATCTAGTTATTTGCAGGTTATAAGAAGTGCGTATCAGAAATTAGAGCATTGTAAATTAAACAACTTCATCTTTTTTTCGTAATTAATAAAGTGGCTTTTTTAGGTTTTATCGCCAAATTTTGTACTATATATGTTGTTCGCAAATTTTAAAAAAAATATACACATTAATTATATTAATGTGGGCAGCAGAATATCATTATTTTAAACCAGACTGCCTTAGTGGATGAATAAAAAATACAACAAAAACAACAATTCGACCAAAGAATGTGATTGCATTATAAGATCACAAATGAACAAATCGAGCAAACTCAAATTGATGTTAGGTGAAACTTATTAGTCCGAAAGCGCCATAGACAGCAACAAAACTCCACACTCCACAGAACGTCTACACCAACAAATAAAATCTCCTTGTGCCTAAGGAATAAGGAGCCACAAAGTTACAAATATGAACTCGCCAATTCAAATACGACCGTTAAGAAATATCAGTTTTCCAAATATGAACTCGCCAATCCGTAGCTATACCATAAAGTTACAAAGGTTGTTGTATGTTTTGAGAAGTTTGATTATGAGTTTTTGAAAGTGATGTTTCTCCAACAGAAATCATTTTCATCTCTAATTTTTATTTCTTTGAAAAATAAAAAGTTACAGACTTTTTTTAATTTCACTAGAAAAAAAATATTATAAACTACAATTTTAATAGTTATGGATTAAAATTTATGGTAAATAATTTTTATTAATCACAATTAAATAAAAACCAATGCAAAAATATAGATTTAATACCAAGAAAAAGTTATTTACCATGAATAAAACTATGGTAATAATATTTGTCGTGGCTAAAATGTCTGAACCACCCTTAAAAATAGCACGACCAACAAATTCAACTTTTAAAAATGAGCTTTGCGATGTACACGTTCAACAACTTGTATTTTGGGTTTCTATTAATTGAATATTAAAATCGTCTAAATAATTAATTAATTTTATTAAATTATTATATATATATAATTTAAAAAATTAACCTTTCGATTTCAACGATCATTTTTTAATACTAAATCAAAATCAAATCATATCAATAGCTGCAATACGATTTTATTATAAATTAAAATTTTAATTTATTCAACAAATCATAGTAAATTATTCGACTCAATTTGATTAAAAGCGGCTGGAGCGGTCTTAAAACTATTTTAATCATCCCACTGCATTGTTGTGGACCCATAGTTGTGTGTTTAAGACAATATATTAAGATAGTGGAGTTCCGACCGCCATGCCAGCATCACTATGTCCAAGAAACCAGTCATGGTCGACCCTGAGATCCAAGCTCTCACCGAGATCTGGCTAACAGCCATCGTGTCTCTAATTTTCTGCCACCAAATCGCCGCCCGGATCCCCAGCGGCGCCGCCAGGCTCCTCTCTGTCCTCCCCGTCATCTACCTCTTCCCCCCCCTCCCCCTCCGCCTCTCCTCCATCCATCTGGGCGGCCCCACCATCTTCTACCTTGTTTGGCTCGGCAACTTCAAGCTCCTCCTCTTCTCTTTCAATCAAGGCCCTCTCTCCGCCACTCCACCGCTGGCCCTCCTCCGTTTCATCTCCGTCGGCCTCCTCCCCATCAAAACCAAACAGACCCCATCTCCCGAATCCTCATCGGATCACAAACGTCCGATTCTTCTTCCACTCAAATGCGGCCTTCTAGCGGTGATCGTCGCTTTATACAAGTACAGGGAATTTCTACACCCGTATCTGATCACAGCTCTGTATTGCTGCCACGTCTACCTCGGCGTGGAGCTGATACTCTCCATTACAGCCCTGCCGGCGCGAGCCCTTCTTGGGGTGGAGCTGGAGCCGCAGTTCGACGAGCCGTATTTAGCCACGTCGCTTCAAGATTTCTGGGGCCGTAGGTGGAATCTCATGGTCACCAGCATTCTACGCCCCACAGTATACCACCCCGTACGCCGTATCTCTACGCGTATTCTCGGGAGGAGTAGTTGGGCGCTGGCACCGGCGATCTTGGCGACTTTCTTGGTGTCGGGTCTCATGCATGAGGTGATTTACTATTACATGTCACGTGCCAGCCCCACGTGGGAGGTAACGGGGTTCTTTGTTCTACACGGGGTTTGCGTGGCGGCGGAGGTGGCGTTGAAGAAAGCGGTGGGCGGGCGGTGGCAGCTGCACAGGGCGGTTTCGGGGACGCTGACGGTGGGGTTTGCGGTGGTGACAGGTGCTTGGCTGTTCTTCCCACAAGTGACTAGGAACGGTATAGATACGAGGGCAATTAATGAGTACTCAATGATAGCTCGATTTATAGCTGAAAGGGTGGGGCATAATTTAATTAGTACCTCATAAGTTGTATGAATTTTTGTATCTACTTTCAATGTCTGAAAGTGATGGAAATTTGAATCCATGGAACGTTTCTTTACTTTCAAAGGTGTAATCCTTATCTCCTTAACTTTCTCATCCTTGCATCACTAATTCTTTTCTTCTTTTTTCCTAAAACAAGAAAATAAGTGACACCCATCATCGGTATAATTTTTGTTTTCTAGTGATTTCTATATTAAAAATGGAGAAAATTCTAACTCTGGTTGGGTTTAATCAAATCGAAATCAAATATATGATAAGTGTAATTGACTTGTCATGTGATTAGTGTACAGTTCAAGTAAAATGATTAATCACATAACAAACATATCATACTTACTATATAATTGGTTCGGTTCGCCCAAACTTAATTTTGATAAGAATTTTCCAACAAACTAGTCCCATATAAATAATTTGAATCGAGGCGAGTACATATCGTTCAAACTAGTTTGAATTATTATCGAGCTTCAAATTTTTGTATTTGAATTTAGTTTGATTAATGATATAATCAAGTTCAAACAAGCTTTAATTAGATCAAATATAAATCAAGCTCAAGTAATTTGATATATTTAAGTATAATTTATTTATTTTTGTACTAATCGTATCGAATTCGAGTCGTGCTTCAAAGTTTATAGAATAAAAATTTTTGTTCAAGTTTGATTCCGTGAGTTTAACAAATCAAGTCGAAATCAGCTTTTATTGATTTATTTTAAAAATTAATACAAAAATAAAATTCCTTTTTTTTTTATTTTTACTTAAATAAGTCCTAAAAATTAACAACTATTAGAAAATTTTATACTGGAATTGTGATGAGGCTGAGGTTTGGGCCCAAAGCCCAAAAAACTGGATCTTCTGCATTGCTTAAGCCCAGAAGTTCTTCTAACCCAACTACATCTACCGCAGGCCCAAAACTTTCAAAAAGATTCAAGCCTAAATTTTGTGTCTTTGTCTGTAATTTTGTTTTCTACTGATTTCTGCACTAAATCATAAAAATTAAACATATTAAGGTATATTTGCATTGTTCTACTCCTCCTGTGGTGAGAATAAATTGTAAAAATAATTATAAATTAAATATTAGTAAAAATTGGGAATATTTGGAAATATAAATGAGAAATGAAAAAACAAACGAGGTTGAAATATTTGACGAAGCAACTAAATATTTTTAATTTTATCAACAAAAGTTGTAAAAGTTGATTGGGAGCGACATACAACTTTTGTTAAGCCAACTTATAATTTAGGGGTCAACAACTCTCGTTGCCATTAACACTCAAAGGTACATCGAACAGACTACTGTAAAAAGAGTAATTGAACTGATTTTATTTTGTTTATTCCGAACTAATTTGATCAAACTCTTATTTGTGCTGCTTTTCTTTATCTATATCTATACTAATATATAAAAAAAAAATCATTGACACTCACAAACAGCTGTTAATGACGTCGTCACACCAATATTTTGTAGACTAAAAATGACCTTCAACTGATCTTAATTTTCTTTTATTTCTTTTTTCTTTTTATATAATGTATTTGTCTACATATATTCTACTATTATTTATAATATATTTTAAAATATAAAAAATTATTTATTATATGCACGCAGAAATAATGTACCATGATGGCTAATTATTTTAAAATCTATTCTATTTTTCATTAACCCAAAAAAAAGACGATTGTAAATATCTATATTATTATAAAAGAAAATCCATTGATCGTACCAATTTTTCGTTCATTTTATTCTTTAAAAAAAATTGTCCATAATAGTAATTTTAATACTTTTTAATTATTTTTTATTTTTTTTCTCTTAAACCACTATTCTATTTTTCTCTCTCATGATCATATTTTTTGCCCTCACAAACTTCCATAATTTTAATAAATGCTATTACAATTAATTTTTTCTATCTCAAATGCCCCATATTTATTTTTTCTTACAAGCTTTCATATTTTTAATAAACCCATAATTATATATATATATATATATATATTCTTTTTTTTTATTTTACCCTACAATTCCCTTTTTTTTTTTACCTCACATACTTCTTTCTTTTTCCTCACCTTATTATATTTTGTGTCTCTTTATAATTTATTTTTTTTTTATCTCACACCATAATTTTTTACATTCTAGTGAAAACCGAATACAACAATGTCTAATGTTAACAAATAGGAGCATTGTTACTTTTTTGGTAAGCTAAATATTTAGAGAAATTCTAGTTCGAACCCCACTTGACCGAATCTGAATATAAATACACATTTATTATATGTTTCCATTGCAATATAAACGTTTGGAGAAACTCTAGTTCGGACTCTACTCGACCGAATCTGAATATAAATACAACTTTGTGTAATATCCAAAAAGAAAAAAAGAACCTAACATAAAGACACCTTTATTCACTTAAATAGTATGCATACAGCCAAACTACATAGTATTGCAACCAATACTTCAAACACTACATATTAATCACCAAACCATAATCAAACGAGAACTCTCCTGAGCTCATGACAGTTTTATTTTGACCTCAAACACCAATTAACCATAAGTCATTACAAACAGTATATATTATGAGTAGTCGGGCTTTCGAGCAACCTTAGCAATGTGGCCAATGTTTGCACTTCTTTGGTTTGTGCTTGTAGTGTCCGTCTACTTCTGCACCATCGCTTGATTTGGCAGCTTTCTTTCCAGCTTCTTCATGGCTTTGAGCCTCAGTATGATCCCCGTCGGCCTCTAGCTCTTGGCAGTGGGGGTAGTGGCAGTGGTGGTGGTAGTGATGGTGGTGGTCATGCCATCCGTCCACTTGCACGTCGCCCTCTTCACAAATATGAGTAATACAATCAAAATTTATGCAAGACGAGAAAAGATTCGACATGTAAGAACTAATTTATCTTTATTTTGATTTTACTATTAGATTAATGCAATCTATTCCCTTGTGATATTGTAAATGAGCATATTATCTCTTATAAAAAAATAATAATAATTTAGCCCCTATCTAGAGAGGTATCATTTTAAAAAATACAAGAGGGTAAATTGTTAAAAAGAATTCATAAGGCGGTACTTTGCTCATTTGCAATATCACAGGGGGTTGCTTGCATTTTTTCCTAGATTAAAGGGCTTATTACACTCCCCTCTCCTGAGGTTTGGTGCAATTACATGTAGACCTCCTGTAGTTTGGAAAATTACATTTAGCATCTCTGATATTTGCTTTAATCTAGCAAATTAATAAGTCCATTCATTAGTCAAAATTCACCAAATTTGTTAATATTAACAAAAAAAATTAGAAAAAAATTCATATTTAACTCTGATCAACTCGGTATGGATTTATGACAGATCAAATAAGTATTTTTATAACCAAATTATTCTCATACGTCTTTCCATGTTAATTTATTCACGAATAGATAATAATAACAAGTTACGTTGATAATTAATTCAACGCGATCAAAACTTAATTTGAGCAAGAGAGTACTCACCAGTTTGAGGGAGGCCGGGGTCGTTACGAGCCGAAACAACATGGGAAGAGACAACAAGAATTATAGCAAAGACAAGTCCTAGAAAAATCAAACTCTTGGCAGCCATTTCTTCTTGCCCAAGTGCTGCAGCTAGTAAGAGTTGGATATGAGAAAACAAAGAACGATTTTAACACAATTTATAGACCATTGCTTCCACATGCAAACAAATAGCGCTCACACTTTCAACGCCCAAGTCAAGATTTAATATATAAACTAAAAACACGACTCTTCCCATCCCACGACGTAACATCTTTTTTAATCCCTTACACTTTCTTGCAACACGATGTTATTGCCCCCACCTAATGCACGTGCATGGAGACAAATATGACTTAAATTAGAAAAGAATATATTTTTTTTTATTACGATTAGTAGATCAATTAATAACAACTACGTAACAGCTATCAGTCGTTGTTTTTGTAAATGATGTTAAAATATTTGCTAAAGTTTAAAAACTGCAGCACATATTCTGGTCATATGTAAAATTATGACAAATATTGATTAATCGGGATTGAAATTTAAATTTTCACATCGATTTTGTCTGAATTTATAGCATAAAAATAATTGATTTGTTTGTAGTGTGATGAAACCTGATACAAACCCAGAAGTTTCTTCTTTTGTTAAAGTGAAACACAAGAAACATAATAATGTTAGTCATAAGATTTCAATCTTCAAGAGTCGGATTTAGAGACGGATTTAGAAGTGAAGATTAGCGCCAAATTTAAAAGTGAAAGTTTGAGGACGTCTACAAATTATACATATGCATCGAGTTCATATCGCCGAAGACAACTAAAATAATTTGGCGAAGCTAATATATAAAAAAAAAAAATTATGTATATTTTAAAAAGAATTACAGAACCTGAGGGCGCTTGGCCCCCTTTAGATCCATTTTTTTTGTCAAGATTTTATCCACCAAGTGTGTATATGTTAATTGAAATAAAAGATGAAGTAAAATTTAAAATAAAATGTTCCAATTCGATAAAATTCAGGGTAGAAGATTGCGATTAGCATGCACTAGTCCATGTAGACGTAGATAGATATATATATATATATATATTCTTGAACTTATCCTTAATTTAATTTAAATTTTTATATATCTATCGATCATACCTTCTTATAATCCCAATTAATTCTTGTCTTTCGTATGAACTTAGCCAAGCTCTCTCAATTTCAAACTGGGCATGTATTCTAATATACTTCTCAAACTTCAATCTCTTGCACCATTCTAGAGGTGTAAATGAGTCGAGCTCTGTAAAAAAATTATGGCGTAACACGAAAACCTTGTAATTGGAGTGTGTGAACCTTAATCCTTTGTCACAAATTGAGTCAGAAATTAATAATTACGATAATTAATCTACAAATCATTAATTAAAGGGGTTTAGGTGCAGCATTGGATTGGATTAGTCAAACTAAATTTTGTAGACTAAAATGTGTTTGAGTCAAAAACTTGAGAGAGTAATTAACTGAGATTGATTAATTCAAATATGGATAAATTATAATATGATATAGACATAGGGTGCAGGGTCCTAATCATGTCATTACCTCTTAATCAATCTATCGTATTATGCTGCGATCAAGAATAAATAAATTAATCAATTTACACTTAATTTAATTTTTCTTCTTATCCTATCCAATCTCTACTATTAATTGTAAAATGGAAAAAATACGAACAATCGCTTCGTGATATTATAAATAAGCAAATTATGCCCTATAAAAATAATAGTAATTCACCCTTTTAATTTAAAAAAAAATACTGTAGTTTATCTTCTTATATTTTTTAAAATGGAGTTATTTACCTCTCTGTCTAGGGAGATAAATTATTATTTTTATTTATATAGGGTAATTTGCTCATTTGTAATATCACACAGGGTCAATTGCTTAAAATCCTTATGATATATGAAAAGTTTTGTAGATTTAATTTCACACTACTCTTTAGAGACATTGCCATATTTTAATAATAAGAAGAAGAAATTACAAAGGACTCCCCCAAATTTGGATAATTATGAATATTCCTCATTATATGAAAAATTACAAATATCCTTCTGGAATAAAAATCGTCTAATAAATATCCAAGTGGCTGTCATGAGGGAAAAATGTTAAACGAATTAATTTCATAATCATAATTTTTCAAATAACAAAAGAGTGTTTGTAATTATCATAAATTTTATGGGATCCCGTTGTGATTTGCCTTTTAAATAATTATATTCCTTAAATAGATTTATTAAAAAAAAAAACTCTGGATTTATATAGGAGATTTGTCAAAATCATCATTATATTTATATATTTATTAATAATTAATTAAGTACATTAAATAATTATTTAATAAAATTCTAGGATTAACATTCACAATTTTGACTTCATAATCATACAAATTTTTTGGTTTATTTTTCTTGTTTGAATTTATCCTCATAACTATTATTACTTTAAAATAGTAATTAAGAACTTTTAGAATAATTGGGATGAGGCCGAGGTTTGGGCCCAACACTCAATACAGTTGGGCCTACTGAAGCCCATAAAGTAAGACTTTTAGCCCACATAAATTCAGACCCAAACTACTTCCTTTTTTTCCCCTTAAATAAAATTAAAAATTGTTTCAATCGCACGTTGGACATCATTTTGCGATTGATAAACTTCCACTCGTTGAGAAAGCATCGAATCTGATCAAAGCGACGCCGGATCAGCAGCTTCAACCGGCTTCCAGAACCATCTCCGGTCGCCGGAGTTTTGGGGGTGCTTATCGTGTTCCCACCGTAGTGAGTTTCGTCTTGTTGTGAATTATTTTGCTACCTTTTTCCGATAATGTTTTAGGGTTCTTTGCAATGCGTGATCGCGTTGAATTGCTATAAGCTTTAATACTTTAGTTTTGGAACTATTGCATTTCTTCAGTGGCATCTTGTTATTTATAGAACACTTGGAATCTGGAATATATAATTTGATTTTGGAAGTGTAGATCTCCATATTGATTTGTTGGCTCAAATTCGTTGTTGCAGTTACAGTTCAATTGGTATATTGTCGGGGAGTGTGTTGGAGATGGGGTTCTTTGTAACTACCCTAATCTTCCTAGTGGTTGGGATTATTGCATCCCTTTGCGCCAGGATCTGCTGCAACAGAGGACCCTCTGCGAATCTGTATGTGTTTTACGTAGTTTTTCTTAATTTTTTTCTATGTTTTTGGTTTTATGTGGTAGTTACCTACTGCGCATTCACAACTTCTTTAGTCACCATAGTTCGTAGCTATCTATCTTGTGTCAACACAAAGCAATGTATATGAATAGGACAAGTAGGCTTTATGTTTTGAGTTTGTTGCATACTTCTCTAAGCTAGAGAGCTGCCCACAGGAGTTATGGAAAGTTCTTGTTACTAGTAGGAAATATAGCGATACTGCTATGTTTGAATCTAAAGATGGCCAAGTGAATATCTGAATTTCTATTTAAGTATTTATCTCACTTGTTCGGTTGGCTTGTTTGGGTGCTCATTTAGTGCTTGGGAATGAAAAGGGTTTACAACTGCAGTTGCATTTGGCTGTTGAGGTTGTTACTTGTTAGACATGCTCAATATGTTTTCTCTGCTTGCCACATTTGCTTGGGCTTCAGTTGAACTTCTTTCAGCACAGAGCTAATTCTGTTTTGCAATGCAGGTTACATCTGACATTGATTATTACTGCCACGGTATGCTGTTGGATGATGTAAGTCATATTCCCTCTTTTAAGTAACAAATAAATGCATGCATGCTTGTTGCTTAAACAAATTGTCCTAATAGTATGTACAAGCATGAATTTCCTTTTTCTCATTTCTTCTGTTTCTTCTGCTGTAGCTGATGTTTCTCACTAAATAACCATGGCAATATTCCGAAATTTGGTTAAGAATCTCATCAGATGCTTACGCTTTTTTGGTTTAAACACATAATCTTTACCTTGTATTATAAGTTCGAATTATCTGAATCCTGGACTGCTTCCCCGATCTTTATCTGATGCTGAATAGGCTTAGTCTCCTATTCTAATAAATGTTGAAAATTGGATTCTGTTGTAACATTCTTTTGAGAACTGTACTCTGGCAAGCTTAAATCCTATGAACTGTTCTTCCCCTCTGGCAAGGAGCTCTTCAGCTCAGCTTTGCGATGTGCTTTGTTCTTGTCTCATTTGTTGATTCTATTCAATCATCTGGCATGTGTACTACTGAGGTCCTTGAGAACGTTGTGAATTTCCTTGGGTTGACTAATAATAGTTGTTATGGTGCTGTTTGGGCTTCCATTTGAACTTCAGCAGAGACAATAACTTTGACGCTGAAGTTCAATGTTTTATTTCGGTTGGCGCTGGGGGCGGTTGGCTGTTACATTACTAAATTTTGCATCAATTTTTGCAAATGATGCTAAAGACCATTGATGATTCACCCTGCTTCTGCTCTTCATTTGCAGGTGGGCGATAGTGTATTTGTCGCAGATGAAACCTCTAATTGTCCCGATTTTGAACGAATCAGAGTGATGTATCTATGAGAAGCATGTGGTATCCTTTTGCAAATCCATATTATTGTTTGTGAATGGAGAAATGGAGAGTGATAAATAACATTTTGGGGTATAACCATGCAGTACAAAGAATCCGGTTTTTGTCAGATTTGTATGTAATTTTCAGTGATGGAGAAAACTTTAATGTACTTTTATCTTCTCTGATCTTTCATTGATTTTTTAAGGATTTTATCATATTTGCTGTTACTTAGGAGTTAGGAGCGAATAAGAAACTGGAGTTTGTATCATCAGCTTCTATATCTGTGTAAGCCATTTGGGAATGAGGATTCATTCTGCACAACTCATTTTTATGCTACCGTTTAAGGTCTGGAAAACTCAAATGCATTAGGGGCTTTAATTTTTCTGTTGATTTCTAATGAAGTTTTTAAGCATTCTTTTTCACTGTAAACTTCTGGTTTCAATGTAAACATATGAAGTTCCACATTGCAAGTCGCATATACTATGACTTTCACTATTGTAAAACCCGACTTAATTTTTTCTTTTTGATAAAATAAATAAATATGTCATGAGTGCGCTTCAATTATTAAGTAATTATACCTCTACAATTATATAAGGTAAAGATTTTTTTATTTCAAAATCGCAATTTCTGATATTTGTACATTAATTTTTTTGCTGTGTCAATAATATCTTTTAAGTTGATTTATTAATTTATTTATTTTTGAAATGTGATGTGTTTGTTTATATATTTTATTTTTATTTAAAATAAAGTTTGAAATTTT
>NC_026158.1:947752-964140 GCF_000512975.1 Sesamum indicum
GTTACATATATGTTTTGAAAATTACATTTAATACATTTAATGTTTGTTTTCGTCTAACAAATAGATTTATATGTTCGTTAAATTTTACTTAATTTGTTGATATTAATAAAAAATTATATTTATCCTTGATTAATTTATAATTAACTTATAGCAGATTAATTTTTTTTTTTTTCTAACCAAACTATCTTGTAAGTATGAAGACGTACCTCTTTCTGTACATTTCTTGTTATACTAACAAATTACGTGAATTTTGTTAAATAAAAATAAATCTAACCTGAAAAATATTAAATATAATTTTTGAAATTATAAAAATTTATTCATAAAAAAACAAAATTATCGTATGTATTATACACAATAAGGAACAAGTTGTGAATGTATAAACTATAAAGAGAGCGGGAGAGGAGTAGGGCCAACAAGCATACACACTTGTGAAAATCAGATAAAACAAATTTCTTTGAAAAATCTAAAACCCTAAAATGCTATTGTAACCCAACAAAGACAAAAAGATAACAAAATCACTCACTTTCTCATACCTGTAACCGAGCTCGCGTTAATGGCCACCAGATTCTCCACCCCAGCCTCTGAATTGGCCTCCTCTCACTCTTCCACCGCCTCCATTTCCATCGGTTTCTCCCCGTTGCTATCTAAAAATGCACGTTCTAATGTCTCCTTCTCTAGCTCTCGCCGGCGAAGTTTTTGCAGTTTCAGACGCCATCGGAGTGGGGTTCAGTGCTCGTTTATTCCTATGGACTCCGCCAAGATTAAGGTCGTTGGCGTCGGCGGCGGTGGTAACAATGCCGTTAATCGCATGATTGGCAGCGGCTTATCGGTTGACTTAGAATTTCCCTTCTTTTCTTTGTGTAATGCGGTTGGGTTTTGGTTTACTTTTTCACTGGCGTTTTTTACCTTAAGATTTGACTTTTTGAAGCTAAATTTGGTCGGCAATTTTGCTGCTGTAAGTGTATGGATGAGTGGTGATAGTGGTTACGGTAATATGCAAGGGGTTACAGGAACTGGACTTCGAGTTAAGCAAGTCTTAGTGCCATAAGAAGATGTTACTTGTGGTTGGATAATATGCTAAAATTGAGTCCTCTTTAGTGCGGGCGAATGGCAATGATTATCTGATAAGAGGAATGTGGTTGAAGTTATTTCTAAAACTGTAGGAAGACATTGTCTTGTGCAAAGAACTTCTTTTCAAATATGGATGCTATTTTAGAGAGTTATTCTGCTTTAGAAGTCCGGGAGTGGTGTTTATTGGCATTTAAATCCACTTTCATTAATGTTTACTAACATGTTTCAGTCGATTATATTGATTATCATGTTTTCATCTCATAGTGAATCAAGTGCAAACATTCTTTTTCACATTTTTCTGACATGTGATTATACTCTTATTTCAGGCATTTCTTTTTCTAATAATCTAAATTTCCTGAGACAATTTTCTGTCCCTACTTAATGATAGGGAGTGGACTTCTATGCCATAAACACGGATGCTCAAGCTCTACTGCAATCTGCTGCTGAGAATCCTATTCAGATTGGAGAGCTTTTGACTCGTGGACTTGGTTAGACTCTTCGCATTTTGGCAACTATTTGATCTTTTTAAACTTGAACATGCAATAGTTTTACATGCTAAAACGGAAAATGATGTCATCATGGATTTGCTTTACATGTATAGTTATCTATCCAACTTGGCTAGCGTGGTCTGATGGTAGAACTGTTTCAGTTTGTGACAACAGTCTTGCTGGAATGCAGGTACTGGCGGCAACCCACTTTTGGGGGAACAGGCTGCAGAAGAATCAAAGGAAGCCATTGCAAATGCCCTCAAGGGATCAGATATGGTATTTATAACAGCAGGGATGGGTGGGGGTACAGGTTCTGGTGCTGCCCCTGTTGTTGCACAAATAGCAAAGGAGTCAGGGTATTTGACAGTTGGTGTTGTAACCTACCCTTTCAGCTTCGAAGGACGTAAAAGATCTATGCAGGTAGGTGTTCTTCTGTTCTTTTCCAATTATAGAGAAACAAGAATAAATGTCTTGTTCTTCTCGGTTATTTTACTATGAGTTTCCTTTTGAATTGGATGATTTTGCCCTATGGTATACTTCTCTTACTCTATCGTGCTAAGGATATGTGCCCTTTGAAACAAGAATTCATTGAACATATCTCAACACTGTTTTGCTTTGCATATAATTTTGTTTCAGGCTCTCGAAGCAATTGAAAAGCTCCAGAAAAATGTGGATACGCTTATTGTAATTCCAAATGATCGTCTCCTAGATATTGCTGATGAACAGACTGCCCTTCAAGATGCTTTCCTTCTAGCAGATGATGTGCTCCGTCAAGGTGTTCAAGGGATATCAGATATAATCACGGTAAGTGATGATAAGATTTTATAGTGCATCGTCCGGAATTTTCTGGCTCTTTAATAAGTTTCTCAACTCCCCCAGAGCATTGGAGCATGCTTGAATATCTGACCTTTTCACTCTGTCTTGAATTTGCCTCACTCAGCTAGATGTGAAAAAATTATTTTGATGTTTGATATCCTGATTACGCATTCCCAAGTCATTCTGGAGACTACTGAATTTCTATGATGCATAAAATATTCCAAAAACTTTATTCATGTTACATGTGTGGATCTCATTCCCAGGTTATGTATGCATCAGAAACTTATTCACAGCTTGCATCTCACGAGAATTCAATCATTCTTCTTGTTTTTGCAGATACCTGGTTTGGTAAATGTGGATTTTGCAGATGTGAAGGCAGTCATGAAGGACTCTGGTACTGCTATGCTTGGAGTTGGTGTTTCCGCAAGCAAGAACCGAGCTGAAGAAGCAGCTGAACAAGCAACCTTGGCTCCACTGATTGGCTCTTCTATTCAATCCGCTACTGGAGTTGTGTACAATATTACTGGAGGGAAAGATATAACATTGCAGGAAGTGAATAGGGTGTCACAGGTATTCTGCCACCTTTCTCCATGTTTCTTTTCTTTTGTTTTTCTGTTCCCAAGAATCACACCTTCGTAACTCTTTTTTTCCCTTTTTCTTTCTCTTTGGGGTAAAATCTCACATAGCATTATTTTTGTGGATTCACAACTACCACTAAAGCATCAGCAACTCTCTGTTTCTAGGGCCTCTGATTGATGGGGATACCCAACTGTATATTGTCCACACATGGAAGATGAGGGAGTAATCTGCAATTTATGTTGTATCCCAGTATAATTTAAACGATTGTGTAAACCAAAAATGTATGCATATATTCAGAAAATGACGAAAAGGGCACAGATCACTTTACTATTACAGTTTCCAGGGCGCATGAAAGAACCATAACCAAAAAGTAAAACTAAGATATTGGATTCGTGTGTTATTCTTTCTAAATTCATCACCATTTGCTTCCAGGTCGTTACGAGTTTAGCAGATCCTTCTGCCAACATTATATTTGGCGCAGTTGTGGATGAGCGTTACAATGGGGAGATCCACGTCACCATTATTGCCACTGGTTTCACTCAGTCGTTTCAGAAGACTCTTCTGACAGACCCAAGGGGTGCAAAGCTAGCTGATAAGCCCACTGGGAGCCCAGACGGCATGAAATCTCCAGTCACTATCAATCCACCAACCTCTCCTGCGACTAGTTCTAGGATGCCTGCTCGGAGGCTCTTTTTTTAACCTTTTTGTGTTTGGTTCGTACCTTTCTTTTATCAGTTCGTTTCTCTCTTCATCAGGTAGGGCTTGAGGTGGCATTTCCATGTTATAATGATTGATTGTACCATCTGTTGAATTGCAATTTCTCAATGCTTCTTAGTCTATTCCCTTATATCGTAGCTGAACTGAAATTTCATCCATAGGTAGATTGAACCGTAGCACTTAAAATCTGTACAGTGAGAACAGGGCCACTGATTCTTATTTGAAGAGTACGTCATTTTCCTTTGATGGATAACACTTCAACGAAGAAAATTATGATTCTAGTCCTGTATGATGGAAAATTCTTGTAGGACCATGTTGTGTCAAATGTTTTTAAGAACTAATGTGATTCGACTTGTAAAGATAACTCATAATTTGATAGATTATAGGGGTTCAGAAGAGATTAAGTCTTCTCTTTACCCCCATTAAATTTTTTTACGTACGTGCTCCATCTGGTTAGTAATTGAAATCCGTAGCCGAAAGCAGAAACAGATGAACAATTTTCTTGGTCTTTTTCCTTTTTCTGGGTTTGTGGGGGTGAGGGACCTGCAATTTGGTTCATATACAAGGTGTTCCTTGGTATCTGACACACTGTAGTAGCATGAACATATATAAATAGAAATACAAAAGAATCAAGTGCTCAGAGAGGTGGTTGGCAAAGTGCAAAATCCATCTCTTTAAATCTCTCATAGATACCATTTTTTACCCAACTCAAGCACAATCTTCGTCTACCGCTTCAGAGCATTCACAACATGATGAGATTGCCCATTGAAGAATTGTAGTTACCTAAAATCGTGTTAACTTCATTCCTATAAGAAGTAGTCTGGAGGTGGCTTTTTGGCCGGTGCTCCTCTTGATTCCTGCATTCAACCATTAACAGCATTAATGCATTTTAAGAAAGCAAAAATGCACTGTTGACAAACTACATGTCATGGTGACTCAAGATAGGTCTATGGTTAATACATCAGCATTTAGGAAGCATGAAGCATGAAGCATGTGCCCAGGCACGCATAATCATTTGCACGTACCTGTGGGGCTGCTTCAAAAACACGAAACTCCTTTTCTAGGTTTTCATTTAGCTCGAGAATTGCAGCTACATTTCCGCATCTGCGGCATGACTAAAATTCGTAACAGATTCAAAGGAGATGAATGAAAGAGAAACATATAGCAGTTTTACCTGTAACAGTAATTTGGGGCAGACCAGACTGTAACTATCTGCTCATTAAACATCCATTTATAACCTTCCATTACCAACTGATGGGCCCGACATATGTAGTCAATATTATTCGTGTGATTAAATGAAGTGACAACGCTGCCACCAAACAAGAATCCTGCACCACGCGGGCTCAGACCCCAACCATCAACAATGTCTTCAGGATCTGACCACAGAAGATCACACATGGCACCATCATGAGGAACTTCTTGCTTTCGGTCAATTATCCGGATCTGGAATATAGATGATATCAATATCTAATATGATAAAACAAATTAAAAGCACAAAATAATTAATTTAGTATATTCTTTAGACCTGGTCTAACGTGGAAATTGCAGGAGACAAACCACCATGAACACAAAATATCTTATTGTCAATGAGTGCTGACAGGCTGCAAAAGACAGCAAAAAGGACATGACATTATTAATGTGTCCCCAAATAAGCCATGACAGGGACATGGGAAATTGAAACATGGTAATACAGGCATGAAGGAGGTGCAAGACCACATTTTGAAGTTTGCCTCATCTAAGCTTTTATTAATTCTTTTTCACCTTGTTATATCATCCAACATATGAAACTCAAATGAAGTTTGTGCTTTGCACAAAGACCTGAGAAATTAATAGAAGATCTCAACCTCATGTAATCAAAAATTTCGGTGCAATATCTCCAAACGTTGATCGAACCATATTTCCGTAGGCACTCGTCGTAGAAACCATACACCTGGAAGAAGAGAAAGCTAATAAGTATTTTATGCAAAATTGTACCTCAAAACCTCACAAAAGAATGAAGACTAAACCTGCGTTATCTGTCGGCTCTCATGGTTTCCCCTGATGAGAGTTATCCTATCAGGATATCTTACCTGTCAATGCAGTAACTGTTAGTTGAGCAAAGTAGCTTTATTGTCTGAAAACATGGAGCATTGGGTACATAGATATGCTTTTGACTTTTCGTATTATCCCAGAACACTGGGTATCATAAAAAATGCTGGACCACTTATATGCAAGTAATGTAGTAAGCAATTACCTTCAGAGCAAGTAGAAGCAGAAATGTCTCAACAGAGTAAAATCCTCTATCAACAAAATCTCCAAGAAATAAGTAATTTGTCTGTGGACAATCACCTCCTACTTTAAATAGCTCTTTCATGTCATAGAACTGCCCATGTATGTCTCCACAAATCTACATCAACCACTTGGCAAAAGGTATTAGTATAGAATTAGAACTCAGCCAACTGTATTAACAGCTTCCATAACCTGAAAGGCAGTAACTAGAGTACCATGGGGTTATAATAGAAGCTAGTTCGGCATCTTTGCAATGGATAGAGTAATAAAAGAAGGTTAAAGAGTCTGTATTGCCATGTTTCCCCCTTGCACTTTTTTATTGTTTCCGAATAATCCTTTGGGGGAGGGGGGAGAGAAGGATTAGCACCATCAATTTTTACGAGTTGCGACTTTCTTCAACTTGTCAGGATGGCTTGTGGCTGTGACTGTAAGTAATTTGGTTATCACTTGAACAAGCGACTCCAGTTAAAAAAATATGAACTAATTATTATCCCGTTAAGATGTGGCTTCTTTCAGAGTAAAAGTTCTAGCTGTTCCTGTTATGGTTAAGCTTCAACCTTTCTGTTTGAACCATTGGCTGGATCACATCGAGATCATTCTGCAGATCAGCTGCTCTCAAACTAATATCTTCAATCTCTCAGTTTGCTCAATTTCATTAATCAATTGGAAATACCTTAAATTTAAATCAAAGTCTATAACTGGATTAAGAGGAAAACATTGAGAAGCATCAAAAACTATTTTACGATATTTTCTGGCCTCGTGACTTTACTGATGATGAAAGTCGGAAGACCTTCAGCAAAATGGGCAGGAAAAACAGTTTCAAGTGAGGTAGTAACACATCTGAGGCTGAAAATCCAATCCAGTTGTACATTTTTTTTTAACACGTGTACTAATTACCAAACATGATATGTAAAAATGTTGTCAATCTGTATCCAGATCGTGTTTTGGGTGAACATGAGTGCTAAAATGCACTATATTTTCCATTGACCAACCATTCCTATATCTGAGGCTCCACTACTCAGACATGACCTAATTGTCAATTGTAGTAAAACTATATCTGTGAGTGCTAGTATTTTCTTTGATTGAACTTCTCATTTCTGAGTGATTGACTTGGTTTTCCTTACTTTCTGAGCCAAATTAGATTAACCAACCCTCCACCCCCCAAACACACACACATACACAACCAAAAAGAGAACAAGAACAAATAGCAATATGAGTCGGAGCTTGTTATTCGCTCCATACTTTCTGAATCAACAAACTGGCAGCATAAAGAGGACCCAAGTCAATTGCAGAAAACAAAAATCTACTTAGAAACCCAATTGCCATGAATTTCAGTTTTTTGTGCTTAACATAAATACCTCCTGTTTCTAGTATTACAAATGAGAAGTCGAGCTCCATAGCATCTTATTATCATAAAAAAAGCTCTATAACATCTGGACAATAAATCTTTAATTTGTAAAGGTCTAGATTTTCAATGATGGAAGAAATACAAAATCGGCAAAAAACTATTTACATTTCACAAAAACTCCAGTAAAAACCAAACCTAGATCCATCAAGCAACTAATAACTCAAAATAATACAACAAATACAAAAATCCGAGAGCAGAATCACTCCCACCGAAATCAATCTCAAGCTCCTCAAATTCAAAAACCATAAAAGAAAAGGACCAAAACCAAACCCCCCCCCCCCCCCCCAAAAAAAATGTGCGTTAGAGCCAAAACTTTTCTTCTTCGATACTTACAGTTACTGGGGCATCAACGCGCTGAACATTGCTCTCTTCGACGAGGATTTCCATGGCTTTGAGGCAGAGGGCCTTGACTTCAGATTCCTTGAGCGGTTCGCATCTCTTCAACTGTTCTATTTGCCGGTCTAGGTCCGACATCTTCCCAGATTCGGAATCCAAACGCCGCTGCTCTTTTCGTGCGTCAACCCTATCCCGTCCGTATTAACAACCAATTCCGCGATTCCGCATCGGAATATATAGCGATCTTCTCCTTCCAGTAAAACTGTAGTTCGATACTGCCACTGTTGACTGACGTTAGCAGTGGTGAGGCTCACTCTCTCTCTCTCTGGACTGGGGTTTTCACGATTCGCGCTTAAACTTCGGGGAATTTTGATTTCCCCCCTTATATCTTGCCTTATTAGGTTTTCTGGATGCAGCACTCCTTTTATTTTGAAATGTCACCCTCTTGCTTTGAAATGTCATTTTGGCCGCCCACCCCCCCCATATTATTACATTTTTTTATTAATTAATTTTTTAAAATTTTATTAAAATTAGTAAAAAAATTAAATAAAAATTTATATTTGTTTTTCGATTAATTTATTACATGTCAAATAAATCTTTTCCAAATTAAATTATCCTTATAAATCGTCACACTGACTCACTTCACACGCTAATGTATGTGATGAGATATATCTTCACCATTGTAATTTGGTTATAAAATATTTGTATTAACCTGCAATAAGTCAACAATGCATCAATCAAAGATAGATATGAATTTTTTATTCAATTTTTTTTACTAATATCGGCAAATACATAAATTCATAAAATATTTGTGTTGACCTGCTAACATTATTATGTCTACATGTGATTAATAAAATTTCACGAGACAAGTTCAAAACAGTAAAAAAAAATATTTCCAAAAGCACAAGGAGCGTGTAATGCACTTTTCGTTAATTACTAACAGAATGACATTTTTTGCCAAGTTTTACAAAATACAGGGGGATTTTTAGCCTATTTCGAAAAAAACAGAATGAATTTTAGCTTTTTCAACAAAACACAGAGAGGTAAAAGTCATTTTAGCCTACGTAGTATGTGCAAAATACCGCTTTATGAAAAAAAAATAAAAAATAGCAAACTATCTCCTTATATTTTTTTAAAATAAAATAATTTATCACTTAAACAATAAGATAAATTATTTTATTTTAATAAAGACTGAGAAATAAATCGCTATTTTTTCTCAATAAAATAATAATTTGGCTTGTAAATGTCAAAGGAGTTAATTGTATTAAACCCTTTTCAATTGTTATGCTTTGTTTTGTCAAAAATAATACATTGGCTTATGGAGAAATAAAATATCAAGATAATTGATGGTGCTTAAAAAATTAACATTTGAGAAACATGGGCCATATATTAAATCTGGTATGAATAATAAATTAAATTATTCGATACTGAGCAGATAAAAGATTCTTTTAGCTCGAGTCTTTTAACTTAATAAATTTTATCAAATTTACTCGAGCTCGATTGAATTAGAAAACAAATAATAAAAATAATTTTTTTTAAGGAATTATTTGTAATTATATTGTAAATTTCAAATAACAATCAATATATATTAATTGTTAATATCAAATATATACAATCAGTCGATACATACTGTTATAATAAATTAATAACTATTATTGAAATAAAATAATAATTATGTATTTGTGGGAGTCAAACCCAACTTTATAGACAAAATTAGGACTCGTTAACAAACAATATATGTTTAGAAATGCCCAATTTATTAGTATAATTAAAACTTATTTGAGTTTGAATATAATGTTTCAAATTCGATAATAATTTAAATAAATTTAAATAATATTGTGTCTGATTGTTTTATTGATTTGCATTACTAGTTGGGGTACACAGTCAGTGGCATGGTTGAAAATTCTTATTAAAATCAGGTTTTGATAAACCAAAAAGTAAATGTAATATATGTAGCATGCGTTTATTTATTTATTTATTTTTGAATTGTATACAAATCACACAACAAATGCTATATAATTTATTCAAATTTGATCAAATTCAATTTGGGTTGGATTTTGTGCTCAAAATAAAAAAAGGAAACCTCGAGATAAACGACGCCGTTTGGGTCCCAAGGGACAACCCAAGCAAACTATAATCAATCACGTTCGAACTTTCTCTTCGAAAATGCAGTCCATATTCTAATAGGAAAAAAGGTGTGTAGCAGTGTAAAATCATTGACTTGTGGTGTGGATGCGATTGGCGAAGGAGACGATCAGGTCGGACAAATTTTGCCGGTAGCTGGTGGCGCCGCCCGTCACGTCACGTTGTTTGCCCTTTAAAGAAAAAAAAACTCAATCAGCTATTCCACAAATCTCTCACTTCTCACCAATACCTCGTGCGGTTCCACAATTCTGATAGCTGATTCCAATTGGGAAGGAAAAGCAATTATCCATTTGAATTATCCTGCGGCTAGAGGGTTTTAATGGTACGCAAGGGTGTAATGTCAATTGTGCTTTTGATCGGCTTTCCACATGCCGTTTAGCTACTGCACCCCAAAAATTCAGCTGGGTTGCTGCTTCAATTTTGGCTCGAGGGGTGTTGAGTTTTCTTCTATTTGAGCTATGTTGTACTCTTTTCCTGTTTGTCGGGGTTTTCGAATTTGTTGTTGGGTGTTGTTGTGTTGGATTGGAGTTTAATGCTGTTTTGATTCCTGCGAGGGTTACTGGCTGTTCAGACTGTCATTTTCTGCTCCACATCGACTTCGGTGTTATCTTTATAGTCTTATGTCCTGGTGTTTATTTGAAGATACGTCTGCAAAATGCTGAAACTTGCGTTTCTAAGTCCTACGTTTCTATGTCATGTTCATACTAATTTGTCGACTGCAAAATTAAATAACATGTAACCACTGCAAAATTAAATTTAGTAGTTAGAAGAATAAATTTTTCTCTGTTTGTAGTTGGTTGCTTGCTTACTAAAAAACTATGTTCCGCGTTGATCAGAGAATGGCAGCTTCTGGGGACTCATGGGTGAGGGAATATAATGAAGCAGTCAGACTTGCTGATGATATTACTAACATGATATCTGAAAGGAGTTCGTTGCCTGCAACTGGGCCAGAAGCGCAACGCCATTCATCTGCCATCCGAAGGAAAATTACCATACTGGGAACCAGACTGGACAGCCTGCAGTCTCTTCTCTCGAAGCTTCCTGGAAAGCAACCATTGTAAGTTATCTAATTGTTTCTTAGTAAAGATCTGGAACTTTTTAGGATTATACTAGCTCGCTTGCATGGGCTAAAATGGCTTCACCCGGCTTCCCCTCTTTCCACCTGCTTCAATCTCTCTTATCAATTACCCTATCCCAGTGTTGAACCGACATAATTATATGCAATTGATCTGTTGTATGCTGTAGTTGCACCTGAGTCTGAAGGGCCGTAATGATAACCATGACTATCTATTTTGAAAATTTGATGGGATATAATTAATTGTACCTAGAGTGACCTTGGAAACTCTAGCTCTTTCTTATTGCTTGTTTATGTATTTTGTGAAAAGATTATATTCCACTTCACTTCTATTGTATTAGCTTGTATGTATTGATGCATTTATTGGCAACTTGGGTTAGCTCCATACGTTTGAGGTTCCTAAATTGTTTTTGCCTCAGTGGCTCTGGTAACAAGTTACTTGGTGCTGTTTCACTAATTTGATTTCAGGTTGTGCAGACTCGGCACCTGATTGTAATAAACCTGTAGTCCTCATACTCCATTCTCAAACTGCCCTTTTTTGTATACAGGACTGAGAAAGAAATGAATCGTCGCAAGGACATGGTTGCTAATTTGAGATCAAAAGTAAACCAAATGGCTTCCACATTGAACATGTCAAACTTTGCAAATAGAGACAGCTTACTTGGGCCTGAGATAAAGCCTGCTGATGCCATGAGCAGAACAACTGGCCTTGACAACCATGGCATTGTCGGGCTTCAAAGACAAATCATGAAAGGCTAGCTTCTGTAGCTCGTTTCTTTAACTTCATTTGCGTTTTTGTCCGTTACTTTCCTTTTTGACTTTTCTGTTATTTATCTTAATCCTTACTTTCGCTGCAGAGCAAGATGAGGGTCTCGAGAAATTGGAGGAGACAGTGATAAGTACTAAACACATTGCACTGGCAGTGAATGAAGAGCTTGATCTACATACAAGACTGATCGTGGGTTTTCTTGTTTCCACTTCATTTTTATGATACCTATCTCTTGTTATCTCGTCAAAGCAAGTCGTTAATAATTCCTCAATTGTAAGATGCTGTGCTGGTGAAGTTCATATCTGTTTAATGACTTAATGTGCAGGATGATCTGGATCAACACGTTGAGGTTACAGACTCCAGACTACAGGTGATAGTTGTTTCTATATTATTTTCTCAAACAATAGTAAATTTATTTTGCTATTAAGTGTAGCTTTGGATTACCTTTAGGTATTTAAACCTTCACATGTAAGAAAATAATAATCAACAACTCAGCTTCAGAAACGAGGTAGTTATACCTTGTCTACTATGAGATAATAGATTCTTAAAATCTGTTTAAAGTTAAAGTAGAACAGTAGTATCATGTTTCTTGATTTCAACAATTACACTGTCAAACATAGAATCATGATTGGTTCACGTGATGCTGTCATATTGTGTTGTAAGCGAATGTACATATACTAGCATCACGAGGCATTTGTTGTAGCTTTGCGCCCTTGTTGATGTGTAGTATCTAATTCTGAACATATCTGAAGATTCCTTTTTTCTCCCCTCCAACTAAGTTTGACTTTAATTCATTTCTTGGTTTTCTTTCGAAACAGCGAGTACAGAGGAGACTAGCGATACTGAACAAGCGGACCAAGGGTGGCTGCTCCTGCTTGTGCCTGCTTTTATCAGTTATAGGAATTGTCGTCTTGGTTGCAGTTATATATATGCTGGTCAAATATTTGTGATCTAAGAAATGATGCATTAGACCTCTCTTGTGTGTTTGTGCCCTGGATTAATATAATTTTTATGTTGGTAAAGAAAGAGGAAAAGAGAAGAGCGAAAACGCCTTGTGCTTTATCTCAAAAAGACAGAATATTTCTGATTGCTTTTCATGTATAATCAACATGATTTCATCATTAAAGTGAGTTCTCCATGGTTGCCTCAAAACCTATTTTCAAGATTTTCTCCTCTGAGCAAGGCAAATTCATCAATGATAAGTGCCGGTGTAATCATGTATTTTGTTTGTGTTCTTGCCTAATCTGATAGTATCTCAATTTGCTAGAGATCTATGATTGAATTTGAGGATTCCATCTCTGTATGGTAAATTGACTTGTGGATGAATGAAAATGGTAGTGAATATCAGGGATGGATGATTATCTCTACTGTAAGGCGCATGTTCTTGAATATTAGCAGCCAATTGATTTCCCTCTCATCTCAACTATGGCAAGGAAATTCTTTCTTGATTTCGAACTTCAGATACGGTCATCATTCTGCAGACAAAGCTCTCTAATTACCATCTGTTCGATTTTTCACAAACAAAATCTGTCAAAAATCATACCGTATACGGACAGGAGTATCACTACAGCAAAATAGATATATATTGTTGCCATCTTTCTTGCTCTATAATTATTTACGAATTTATCAAAGCGAAACTATGATTAATGCTGCCTCCTCCGTCCTCCACCACACGCCGCCGGAATGAACAAAAAGAGCCTCTGCATATGTCTATGGGTTGCTGCCGCGACAGTGGCCTTGGGCTCGCTCCTCTTCCTCCTCCTCGGCCTCACGGTATTCAAGCCCAAGCACCCCATCCCAACCGTCGACTCCATCGCCGTCTCCGACCTGCATTTCTCCATCGACGCAGCCGAACTACACGTCCACTTGAACGTAACCCTAAATGCCAACGTCACGGTCAAGAACCCCAACCGAGTGGACTTCAATTACACTAACTCCTCCGCTTTCCTCATTTACAGAGGCAAAGTAGTCGGAGAGGCCTACATCCCCACCGGCGAGATTGCCGACGGCGCCACCCGCTGTTTGAACCTCACACTAACCTTAATGGTGTTGAATTTGAAATTTCAAAAGATGAAAACACACAGATCTGAAACAGCAATTTGTAACAGCAACAACATTAATTCACTTTCAATTTGGTTTAATCCGCATTTGATTGAGATGGAAAAACTGCCACAAAATTTTACTGCTACTTCATTTCATTTTGGACGGTTTCATGTGGGGAAATTATTGCCATTATGTCCTTCTTATGGCTGAATTTTTTGGAAGCCTATATATAGGCTTGTCCATTCTTCATTTGAGACACACCAAAACAACAAGCTCTCATTTTGAGTTCTCTCAAACTCTCTCTTTTGGCTTCTATATTTTGTTTCAAGATTTGAGTCTCTTGTTTCAATAAGTTTTTGAGTGTTGTTCGAGGTGTTCTTTGGTATAGTGCTAAAATCGAAGAACTGTAACCGTCTTATCCTGGGAGAAATTACGTTGAACCTGGTGCACTGCTGATACGGGGCGTATATTTTCTTCAAGGCAAGCAGTTATTCTGCGATTCGGTTAAAAATTAACGACTTCAAATTGGACTGAGAATTGTTACGATACAATTCTCGTTGTAAGTTTTCTATTTAAATTTCTTGTCGTAAATAGCGTTTCTGATCGCTTTATGTTATCTGTTCCAACGTGGCTTTATTGCTTTTGATTTCTAAATCCGATTGAAATATTTCAAAACATTATTTCGATTACTTGAAACCTATTATTTTTCCAACAATCTTGAAGAAAATATACAGGTTTTGAAAAATCGGATTTTGTGTTGGAACTGTTGTAGAAAACGCTATTTTTTCAAACGCATTTTTGAAATATTACTTTTAGTTTCCTAAAATACTAAAAGATGGCTGAGCCGATTTCTGTTGCAATTCCGATCACACAAAAGGTCGACTTGACCGATTTACCGGACAAGTTTTCGGGCCAATTTTTCAAACGCTGGCAACAACGAATGAAAATTTGGTTGACGATGAAAGGACTTTTGTCAGTGATTCAGGTGATCAGACCTGAACCTACTGATACCGATCCCAAAACTGTTGAGATAACACAGTGGACATAAAGGGATCAAATAGGCAGAGGAGCGATTTTGTCATCCCTGTCAAATACGCTATTCGATGTCTATTGTTCCGATTCTTACACTGCTAAGTCTCTGTGGGATGAGTTGGACCGGAAATATAATACTGAAGAGCAAGGGCTCGAAAAGTATTCTGTTTCTAAGTTCATGAGGTATCAAATGGTTGAGGACCGGTCTGTAGCTGAACAGACTCATGAGATTATCAACCTTGAGCATGCTCTGGCTGATGCTGAGATGAAGCTTCCCGAGAAGTTTCTGGTCATGTCTATAGTGGACAAATTTCCCAAATCTTGGGAAAATTTTGGCATGACACTCAAGCATCAGAAAGGGAGATTGTCTTTGGATGATCTTATGATTGCTATCAGCATTGAGGAAGAACATAGAAATCAAACACACAAGATGCCTGTTAAACATCAACCAAGGGCCAATTTTATAGTGGGGAAACCAAAAGTGAATAAGATTAACACGAACTCGAAAGCCATCAATAAAAGCAAGGCCTCCAAAAATAAGAAACCAAAAGCAAACAAACCATGCTGAAACTGTGGGCAGGTTGGACATTGGGCCAAGCTTTGTCCTAATAAAAAAGCCAAGATTGGGCAGACAGTTGTCAACATGGTTGTGGGAGGTTCTAGCGGTGCTAGCACCTTAGGAGCAACTGGTGGGTATGTATCTGTACAACCCGAACTCTTGACTATTTACGAACCGTATGATTGGTTGATTGACACTGGAGCGAATGTGCACGTTTGTGCTGATAAATCTCTCTTTGTGTCTTATCAGGCCATCAGTGGAAGGACAGTAAGCATGGGGAACTCCAGTACATCTGATGTACTTGGGATAGGAAGTGTGGACTTGAAGTTTCCTTCAGGGCGCATTCTGTTACTAAAACGAGTTCATCATGTACCCACTGTCAGAAGAAACATTATTAGTGGTTCTGTAATAGTTAGGGAAGGATATGAAGTGGTTTTCAAGTTTAATAAAGTTGTTATTCAGCAATTTGGTATTTTTGTTGGTAAAGGCTACTTAGACGATGACTTGTTCAAAGTTCGAGTTGATAATAATAAAATTGATGTTTCTGATTCTATTATATTGAATGTTGAATCTTCTACTCTGTGGCATAGTAGGTTAGGTCATTTAAATTTCAATTCGATCAAACGAATGATGAATTTGAATTTAATTCCTAGTCAAAATAAAATATTGAATCACAAATGCCAAGTTTGTGTAGAAGCTAAACAAGTTAGGAAACCCTATCAGTCAATTGAAAGGGATTCGAAAATACTTGATTTAGTTCACACTGATATTTGTGAGTTCAATGGAGTTTTGACCAGGGACCACAAACGATATTTTATCACCTTTATAAATGATTGCAGTAGATACTGTTATGTGTTTCTCATAAAAAATAAGGATGAAGCCTTAGACAAATTTATTTTGTTTAAAAATGAAGCAGAAACCCAAACTGGTAAGAAAACTTAAAAGACTAAGGTCCGATAGAGGAGGAGAATATGAGTCGAGTAAGTTCAATGAATATTGTCAAACATTTGGCATTATTCATGAAGAGACTCCTCCTTATTCCCCTTCGTCTAATGGAATGGCTGAACGAAAGAATAGAACAT
>NC_026158.1:964185-964516 GCF_000512975.1 Sesamum indicum
GCTTTGAATACGGCTTGCCATATTCTGAATAGAGTCCCTCTGAAACACAATATGACTACTCCTTTCGAGTTGTGGAAAGGTAGGAAACCAAGCCTGAAATACTTTCGAGTGTGGGGGTGCCTAGCAAAAGTGCTAGTCCCATAACACAAACGAAAGAAATTGGGCCCTAAGACTGTCGATGCTGTGTTCTTGGGCTATGTGGAGACAAGTTATGCCTTAAGATTTCTGGTTATTAAATCAGAAATTCCAGGCATTGAGGTCAGCACAATAGTCGAATTTCGTGATGCTGTATTCCTAGAAGATGTATTTTCTTTAAAAACAGGAATACCTT